>NC_069499.1:612973070-613123034 GCF_027579735.1 Bombina bombina | reverse complement strand
GGGCTGTATTTGTTGAAAGGTGCAATTAGAGGAAAGTAAAATGCCAACACCACCTCCTTGTCTATTGTCAGACCTAGGAGTGTGGCTGAAGTGGAGACCCCCATGTGACAGTGCAGTAGAGGAAGCTGTGTCTGAAGGAGAGAGCCAGAAGATTGAGAGAGTTTTGAGATAAAGAGGTCATGGATAGAAGTGAGCTTGTTGCCAACAGGGCGAGAGTTCCATAGTGCACAAATGAAGGAGGTGGTGGCTTTAGATGTAAGAGGAATAATAATACCAGAGTTTTGTTTTTGAAGTTTATTGAAGGGCACACAATATTGATTATTTTTTATGATTGCAGTCTACTGTTTTCTATTGAATTGGGTAAAGCATATATCGGCAGAAATATATTTTTAAAGACTCTGAGCATATGGTTCTTCCTGAATAAGGTAGACACACAAATCTATAACGTACCTATATTTTTCTTTTTGCTATTACAGATCAGTCCAGGGATACAACTGTAAATGAGCTCTTTAATTACTTTATCTTGTTGCAGTTAAACTACATCATATGATAAACACCAGTTCATTTCAAATTAACTTAGAAGTATTTTGCAAATGCCTTTGCAGAAATGCATTGGAGGAAAGTTATAACAGGTTTTGTGATCACTTTCCTTATGCATAGAGCCCGCAGAACATGAACCTAGACATTACTGTGTCATGCAGACCAGATATGTGTACTGTATTTAGTGTAGATTATAGGAGCACTTTCAGAATAAACTTTAGTTCACAATGAAATCATGTTTTCGGATATTTCCATGTCCTTACAGCTATAATTCAAAGATGATTGTCACAGTTCATTAGTACCACCTAGTGGCCACATACAAAATGTGTTTAATTTATGTCAAAGTATTCAAAAAGTGGCATGTAATAGTCATTTTGAATGATAAAGTTCATCTTTATGATCTTTTTATGTTTTAAGTCTCCAAATCTGTAATTAGATGACAGTTTTGTTTATTATGCATGCGCAGATTTGTATAAAATAGTTACTTTCTCCAACATAGGTGTGTCCGGTCCACGGCGTCATCCTTACTTGTGGGATATTCTCTTCCCCAACAGGAAATGGCAAAGAGCCCAGCAAAGCTGGTCACATGATCCCTCCTAGGCTCCGCCTACCCCAGTCATTCTCTTTGCCGTTGTACAGGCAACATCTCCACGGAGATGGCTTAGAGTTTTTTAGTGTTTAACTGTAGTTTTTATTATTCAATCAAGAGTTTGTTATTTTAAAATAGTGCTGGTATGTACTATTTACTCTGAAACAGAAAAGAGATGAAGATTTCTGTTTGTAAGAGGAAAATGATTTTAGCAACCGTTACTAAAATCGATGGCTGTTCCACACAGGACTGTTGAGAGGAATTAACTTCAGTTGGGGGAACAGTGAGCAGACTTTTGCTGCTTGAGGTATGACACATTCTAACAAGACGATGTAATGCTGGAAGCTGTCATTTTCCCTATGGGATCCGGTAAGCCATTTTTATTACAGACTGTATATAAGGGCTTCACAAGGGCTTGTTAAGACTGTAGACATTTTCTGGGCTAAATCGATTCATATATAAACATATTTAGCCTTGAGGAATCATTTAATCTGGGTATTTTGTAAAATATTATCGGCAAGGCACTGTTTTGGACACCTTATTCTCTAGGGGCTTTCCCTAATCATAGGCAGAGCCTCATTTTCGCGCCGGTATTGCGCACTTGTTTTTGAGAAGCATGACATGCAGTCGCATGTGTGAGGAGCTCTGATACATAGAAAAGACTTTCTGAAGGCGTCATTTGGTATCGTATTCCCCTTTGGGCTTGGTTGGGTCTCAGCAAAGCAGATACCAGGGACTGTAAAGGGGTTAAAGATAAAAACGGCTCCGGTTCCGTTATTTTAAGGGTTAAAGCTTCCAAATTTGGTGTGCAATACTTTTTAAGGCTTTAAGACACTGTGGTGAAATTTTGGTGAATTTTGAACAATTCCTTCATATTTTTTCGCAATTGCAGTAATAAAGTGTGTTCAGTTTAAAATTTAAAGTGACAGTAACGGTTTTATTTTAAAACGTTTTTTGTACTTTGTTATCAAGTTTATGCCTGTTTAACATGTCTGAACTACCAGATAGACTGTGTTCTGAATGTGGGGAAGCCAAGGTTCCTTCTCATTTAAATAGATGTGATTTATGTGACACAGAAAATGATGCCCAAGATGATTCCTCAAGTGAGGGGAGTAAGCATGGTACTGCATCATTCCCTCCTTCGTCTACACCAGTCTTGCCCACTCAGGAGGCCCCTAGTACATCTAGCGCGCCAATACTCCTTACTATGCAACAATTAACGGCTGTAATGGATAATTCTATCAAAAACATTTTAGCCAAAATGCCCACTTATCAGCGTAAGCGCGACTGCTCTGTTTTAGATACTGAAGAGCATGAGGACGCTGATGATAATGGTTCTGAAATGCCCCTACACCGGTCTGAGGGGGCCAGGGAGGTTTTGTCTGAGGGAGAAATTTCAGATTCAGGGAAAATTTCTCAACAAGCTGAACCCGATGTGATTACATTTAAATTTAAGTTGGAACATCTCCGCGCTCTGCTTAAGGAGGTGTTATCCACTCTGGATGATTGTGAGAATTTGATCATCCCAGAGAAACTATGTAAAATGGACAAGTTCCTAGAGGTCCCGGGGCCCCCAGAAGCTTTTCCTATACCCAAGCGGGTGGCGGACATTGTAAATAAAGAATGGGAAAGGCCTGGTATACCTTTCGTCCCTCCCCCCATATTTAAAAAATTGTTTCCTATGGTCGACCCCAGAAAGGACTTATGGCAGACAGTCCCCAAGGTCGAGGGAGCGGTTTCTACTTTAAACAAACGCACCACTATACCCATAGAAGATAGTTGTGCTTTCAAAGATCCTATGGATAAAAAATTAGAAGGTTTGTTCAGCAAGGTTACCTTCTACAACCAATTTCATGCATTGTCCCTGTCACTACAGCCGCGTGTTTCTGGTTCGATGAGCTAGAAAAGGCGATCGATAGTGATTCTCCTCCTTATGAGGAGATTATGGACAGAATCCGTGCTCTCAAATTGGCTAATTCTTTCACCCTAGACGCCACTTTGCAATTGGCTAGGTTAGCGGCGAAAAATTCTGGGTTTGCTATTGTGGCGCGCAGAGTGCTTTGGTTGAAATCTTGGTCAGCGGATGCGTCTTCCAAGAACAAATTGCTTAACATTCCTTTCAAGGGGAAAACGCTGTTTGGCCCTGACTTGAAAGAGATTATCTCTGATATCACTGGGGGTAAGGGCCACGCCCTTCCTCAGGATAGGTCTTTCAAGGCCAAAAATAAACCTAATTTTCGTCCCTTTCGTAGAAACGGACCAGCCCCAAGTGCTACGTCCTCTAAGCAAGAGGGTAATACTTCTCAAGCCAAGCCAGCCTGGAGACCAATGCAAGGCTGGAACAAGGGAAAGCAGGCCAAGAAACCTGCCACTGCTACCAAGACAGCATGAAATGTTGGCCCCCGATCCGGGACCGGATCTGGTGGGGGGCAGACTCTCTCTCTTCGCTCAGGCTTGGGCAAGAGATGTTCTGGATCCTTGGGCACTAGAAATAGTCTCCCAAGGTTATCTTCTGGAATTCAAGGGGCTTCCCCCAAGGGGGAGGTTCCACAGGTCTCAATTGTCTTCAGACCACATAAAGAGACAGGCATTCTTACATTGTGTAGAAGACCTGTTAAAAATGGGAGTGATTCATCCTGTTCCATTAGGAGAACAAGGGATGGGGTTCTACTCCAATCTGTTCGTAGTTCCCAAAAAAGAGGGAACGTTCAGACCAATCTTAGATCTCAAGATCCTAAACAAGTTTCTCAAGGTTCCATCGTTCAAAATGGAAACCATTCGAACAATTCTTCCTTCCATCCAGGAAGGTCAATTCATGACCACGGTGGATTTAAAGGATGCGTATCTACATATTCCTATCCACAAGGAACATCATCGGTTCCTAAGGTTCGCATTCCTGGACAAGCATTACCAGTTCGTGGCACTTCCTTTCGGATTAGCCACTGCTCCAAGGATTTTCACAAAGGTACTAGGGTCCCTTCTAGCGGTACTAAGACCAAGGGGCATTGCAGTAGTACCTTACTTGGACGACATTCTGATTCAAGCGTCGTCCCTTCCTCAAGCAAAGGCTCATACGGACATAGTCCTGGCCTTTCTCAGATCTCACGGATGGAAAGTGAACGTAGAAAAGAGTTCTCTATCTCCGTCAACAAGGGTTCCCTTCTTGGGAACAATAATAGATTCCTTAGAAATGAGGATTTTTCTGACAGAGGCCAGAAAAACAAAACTTCTAAACTCTTGTCAAACACTTCATTCCGTTCCTCTTCCTTCCATAGCGCAGTGCATGGAAGTAATAGGTTTGATGGTAGCGGCAATGGACATAGTTCCTTTTGCGCGCATTCATCTAAGACCATTACAACTGTGCATGCTCAGTCAGTGGAATGGGGACTATACAGACTTGTCTCCGACGATACTAGTAAATCAGAGGACCAGAGACTCACTCCGTTGGTGGCTGTCCCTGGACAACCTGTCACAAGGGATGACCTTCCGCAGATCAGAGTGGGTCATTGTCACGACCGACGCCAGTCTGATGGGCTGGGGCGCGGTCTGGGGACCCCTGAAAGCTCAGGGTCTTGGGTCTCGGGAAGAATCTCTTCTACCAATAAATATTCTGGAACTGAGAGCGATATTCAATGCTCTCAAGGCTTGGCCTCAGCTAGCAAAGGCCAAGTTCATACGGTTTCAATCAGACAACATGACGACTGTTGCGTACATCAACCATCAGGGGGGAACAAGGAGTTCCCTGGCGATGGAAGAAGTGACCAAAATCATTCAATGGGCGGAGACTCACTCCTGCCACCTGTCTGCAATCCACATCCCAGGAGTGGAAAATTGGGAAGCGGATTTTCTGAGTCGTCAGACATTACATCCGGGGGAGTGGGAACTCCATCCGGAAATCTTTGCCCAAATTACTCAACTGTGGGGCATTCCAGACATGGATCTGATGGCCTCTCGTCAGAACTTCAAGGTTCCTTGCTACGGGTCCAGATCTAGGGATCCCAAGGCGACTCTAGTAGATGCACTAGTAGCACCTTGGACCTTCAAACTAGCTTATGTATTCCCGCCGTTTCCTCTCATCCCCAGGCTGGTAGCCAGGATCAATCAGGAGAGGGCGTCGGTGATCTTGATAGCTCCTGCGTGGCCACGCAGGACTTGGTATGCAGATCTGGTGAATATGTCATCGGCTCCACCATGGAAGCTACCTTTGAGACGAGACCTTCTTGTTCAAGGTCCGTTCGAACATCCGAATCTGGTCTCACTCCAGCTGACTGCTTGGAGATTGAACGCTTGATCTTATCAAAACGAGGGTTCTCAGATTCTGTTATTGATACTCTTGTTCAGGCCAGAAAGCCTGTAACTAGAAAAATTTACCACAAAATATGGAAAAAATATATCTGTTGGTGTGAATCTAAAGGATTCCCTTGGGACAAGGTAAAAATTCCTAAGATTCTATCCTTTCTTCAAGAAGGATTGGAGAAAGGATTATCTGCAAGTTCCTTGAAGGGACAGATTTCTGCCTTGTCTGTGTTACTTCACAAAAAGCTGGCAGCTGTGCCAGATGTTCAAGCCTTTGTTCAGGCTCTAGTTAGAATCAAGCCTGTTTACAAACCTTTGACTCCTCCTTGGAGTCTCAACTTAGTTCTTTTAGTTCTTCAGGGGGTTCCGTTTGAACCCTTACATTCCGTTGATATTAAGTTATTATCTTGGAAAGTTTTGTTTTTGGTTGCAATTTCTTCTGCTAGAAGAGTTTCAGAATTATCTGCTCTGCAGTGTTCTCCTCCTTATCTGGTGTTCCATGCAGATAAGGTGGTTTTACGTACTAAACCTGGTTTTCTTCCGAAAGTTGTTTCTAACAAAAACATTAACCAGGAGATAGTCGTGCCTTCTTTGTGTCCGAAACCAGTTTCAAAGAAGGAACGTTTGTTGCACAATTTGGATGTTGTTCGCGCTCTAAAATTCTATTTAGATGCTACAAAGGATTTTAGACAAACATCTTCCTTGTTTGTTGTTTATTCTGGTAAAAGGAGAGGTCAAAAAGCAACTTCTACCTCTCTCTCTTTTTGGATTAAAAGCATCATCAGATTGGCTTATGAGACTGCCGGACGGCAGCCTCCTGAAAGAATCACAGCTCATTCCACTAGGGCTGTGGCTTCCACATGGGCCTTCAAGAACGAGGCTTCTGTTGATCAGATATGTAGGGCAGCGACTTGGTCTTCACTGCACACTTTTACCAAATTTTACAAGTTTGATACTTTTGCTTCTTCTGAGGCTATTTTTGGGAGAAAGGTTTTGCAAGCCGTGGTGCCTTCCATTTAGGTGACCTGATTTGCTCCCTCCCTTCATCCGTGTCCTAAAGCTTTGGTATTGGTTCCCACAAGTAAGGATGACGCCGTGGACCGGACACACCTATGTTGGAGAAAACAGAATTTATGTTTACCTGATAAATTACTTTCTCCAACGGTGTGTCCGGTCCACGGCCCGCCCTGGTTTTTTAATCAGGTCTGATAATTTATTTTCTTTAACTACAGTCACCACTGTATCATATGGTTTCTCCTATGCAAATATTCCTCCTTTACGTCGGTCGAATGACTGGGGTAGGCAGAACCTAGGAGGGATCATGTGACCAGCTTTGCTGGGCTCTTTGCCATTTCCTGTTGGGGAAGAGAATATCCCACAAGTAAGGATGACGCCGTGGACCGGACACACCGTTGGAGAAAGTAATTTATCAGGTAAACATAAATTCTGTTTTTACAAATTTGAGCTACACTGGAATATTTATTTTCTATAAATAACCATTAAAGACACAACTTAAACCGAAAATATATCTTTTTAGTAAACATAAGCAAGGCACAAAGGCGATCAGCATAAATGTTGATTTAAAGCTAACTAGAATACATATTTAGAGGATATTCAACACAAACTTAAATACCCATAAAATATTTGATTGCACATATTTAAAAAAAAAAAAAAAAGATTTTAAATTTATTTATTTTGTCCTTTTTTCCTGTAGTTTACCAATAAAGGGATATAAAACACCTTGAGATTGTGATATAAAATCTAAAAATATTTCATTATTCGTAATAAAACACTTTGCAGTATACTGTTATTGTGCCCTCATTTCTTGTAATTTAACTTTTAAAATTGTGAATTTTCCAAATCTGAGAATAAAAAGTGCACACTGCAGACTTTATAAACCTAACCTACATACATATACTTAATTGAACTCAGCAAAGATAAAAAAAAAATCTGAGCCAATAGCCATGCTAGTCATTCGGCATTACGCCATAAGGCTAGCATGATATTGTCTAAGAGGTGGAAACGTCACCTCATTGAGAAAATAGTTTTTTACATGGGCGGCTAGAGTTGCTCAGCTAAACATAAAATCGTAGGCAAATGCACTTTCAGCATTAAGTTTTTCATACTTTATTTATAGCACTGGTAAGTCCTAGCGTTTCAAAAACACTAGGATTTACCACCACGATCCATTACTCCTGGGAATTACTCTTCTCTACATTTTAGGAGGAGGCAAATATTCCCAAACCCCAAGAGCCCTATAAAAACCCTCCCACCTCATACATACCTCAGTCTTTACTTTGCCTCTGCTGGAAGTGGTTGAATAATGAAGATGTGCATTTGTTTCTTCAGAAAATGGGGTTTTCAGTCTTCATTGAGGCCTGGTTTCCCCTCATAGAGTTCAGTGCTTGTCAGAGGGATGTATATGGGGTATGGTTTGTGATTCCTTTTTACCTTGTGGCGACTTTTTCATAAACCTTTCATAATTGGTCATAGGGACTTGACTTTTGCCGCCCTTTATTGATCTACAATTTACTCCTATTCCTTAACCACTGCTGATATTATTATTATTTTTCTTTATTTATAAAGTGCAAACAGTTTCCGCAGCGCTGGAATCATTCAAGACTGATTTGGCTGTCTGCTGCCTATTTCTGGTGGACGAGTGTCTATTGGTGTGACGACCAGGGTTATCCAACCCTGCGCCAGTCACTTATTTGGCACGGAAAGGGTTATCAGACCCCTTCTACTGTCACTAATATGTCACAATCTAGCCACACCAGGCAAGCTTGTGATTTAGTTCAGTGGGTGAAAGGGTTAACAACACTCTCTCTAGTCTGTACTAGACTTAAAAGAAATGCCCAAAACTCCCCTTTAATGCCACCCACACTAAACTAACTATGCTGCCACCACTTATGATTTATGTAAGGGAAAATCCTAAGGAAAAACCCAGACTTACACCTAAACTCTCAGAATACAATTTAGCAGAAAATTACCTAAAATATACAGTTCTAATACTCCAGTCCTTTAGTAACGTGGTTCAAATATTAGACAAAGGCCAACACTTAATAAAGGAATTATTTATTATGCCAAAAATATTATGCACAATGCATTATTAAAGGGACAGTCAAGTCCAAAAAAAGTTAAAAAAAACTTTCATTTTTCAAATAGGGCATGTAATTTTAAACAACTTTCCAATTTACTTTTATCAACAATTTTGCTTTGTTCTCTTGGTATTCTAGTAGAAAGCAAACCTAGGAAGGAAAATATGATAATTTCTAAGCCCTTGAAGGCCACCTCTATTTTATTTACTTTTCACAACATATAGAGAGCATTGTGATCGTGCTCGTGGCTAGTGGCAGACACTGCACTAATTGGCTAAAATGCAAGTCAATAGGTAATAACTAAAAGTCATGTGATTAGGGGCGGTCAGAAGATGCTTAGATACAAGTTAGTCACAGAAGTAAAAAGTGTATTAATATAACCGTGTTGGTTTTGCAAAACTGGGGAATGGGTAATAAAGGGATTATCTATCTTTTTAAACAACAAAAATTCTGGTGTTGACTCTTTAATAAAAAGTTGTTAAAAAAATAAAATAATAAATATATATATATATATATATATATATATATATATATCTCCTCTGAAAATAGTAGGCCACTCTTGGACCGTGGTATAATATAGAGACTCTTTGGAGGTGGGTAAATTAGGTCTATAGCCACTTTTGGGCTTGGTATAGTATATAATTGAAGATTTTAACAGTGACATACAGTAAATCAATATGTATAGAATTGTCCAAGGTATTTGTCAAAATACAGATAAAAAAAAACAATAACTGTTCGTACATGAAATCACATAATGATTGTTAAGGAACCAATAGCAGATGTCAAACATATGTAACATTTTCATATGGTATATCATATGATCCACATAATTTTGAAAATATGTCCCTCAAAATAAGAGAGAATTAGCTATAGTATCCGGTCTGATTTTTAAACAATTAGAGGGGGTTGGGGAGTAGGTAGAGTTACAGAGCTTCCTATAGGTGCAGCAAAGAATCTGAAAGGTCTGGGTAGGATTGGGGGTAGAGATATAGAAAAATGGACCAGGGGGAAAAAAAAAAAGAGGGAAGAGTTAGGTAGTTAAAGGAAGTTTCATTATTTATGCAACCAGGTATTCCATATCAATCAGTAGGTGTCCATCCGATCAATCGAATTGAAGACAAATATCTCCATAATGGACATATAGTCTATTACTGCGTGTATTTCGGCTATACTAGGAGGTTCAGGAGATTTCCATGCTCTGTCGATGCACAACTTGACCGCGGTAAAAATATATATCAAGAGTCTCTTCGACATCTGAGGCGTATCATTTCCTATAATATGTAGTAGAGCGTTGGCGGATGTGATCCGAGGGATAAGATTCAGCGATTCACATAATCTCTGAATCTCTCTCCACAACGGGACTATTTACGGGCAGTCCCACCAGACATGCAGATCAGAGCCAACTATACCACATCCCCGCCAGCATAGCGGAGTGGTAGTGGGGTACATTTTAGCTAGTCTCTCAGGAGTCCTATGCCACTTCAAGAGTAGTTTGATATACACTTCCGACATGGTGACGCAGTGTATATCTTTTTAGTTAATATAACAGCGTTCTCCCATTCTTGGTCTGAGAAATTGGCGTTAATCTCTCTGCACCATGCTTTGTATTGCCATGGTATCCCTGGAGTAGCTTCTGATAGGAGGAGGCTATAATGTACTGTGAGAGGTTTGGAGCGTTTAGAGTCACTTTTCCATCTTATCTCCCATGGAGTGTCCTTCCTGAGGGGGCTTGCAAAGAAACCCCCATGTCTTCAAAAAACTGTTGATACTGAGGGACTCAAATCGGAACCTCAGTGGAGCTGGGTCAAATTTATTAACTCTTCTCTATAGTGGTAGAGAAGAGTTATTCCCAGGAGTAATAGATCGTGGGCTCTCACAACCATAAAATAAATGAATTTATCATATGCATAAATTACTTGTCTTTAATAAATTGTTAAACTAAAAACAAGGCTGACATGCATATGAAAAAGAGCTTGACCCTTATGCTGCTAAGAATCTGGAAAAAATAATAAAAATACACACACACACACACGTGGAAGTTCACTTGCCCTGTTTTGAGTTTGTTGTTTTTTCCTCTCTGGCCCCAAACTGGTTTGTTCTTATGTCATTTTTTTAATTAGATATTGTTGGAATAACGTGTGACACAGTTGATAGTTTTATTCACTTACACATGCATGAGTGTATATGACATCCTTATAGAAAAATATATTATAAATATTAAAACGAAATCCTCTGCAATGCCAATTAAAAACAAGGAAAAACAGATTAGGAACACAACTAGATTCCAACTAGATACAAATATGACAAACTTGAATAATTTTGATATACAATTACTAACTAAACCAATAAGAGACCCTTCTTCCTCAATTCGAATGGATATTGCATCTTTATCTTTAGATATAAGCAAAATTTCAAATAGATTGACTGAAATAAAAGCAAGTCTTCCTGGTTGAAGATTCTACAATTAAACAACATTAAAACTGCATGATAATATAAAAATACTTGAAGATAAATCTCGTAGAAGCAATCTACGAAAAATAGCGCTTCCTGAATCAAGTGAATATAAAGATCTTATAAATTTTGCATCAATACAACTTCTACAATTATCCTATCTTAATAGAAAAGCTCATCGAAATTACTCCAAAAAAGATTCCATGATAGTACTCTCAGAAAACGAGTAATTCCAATTTTTTAATTTCTAAGACAAGGTGATTATACCGAGGGTGTACAGACAGAAAAACAGCATTGAAATAGATGGAGTCCTCTTATTTCAAGTTTTTTTTTCTACAGCAACATCCAATAAAAGAAAAGAAATGGCCCCATATTGCTCTAAATGTATTGATGCTGGACTGAGAGCTACTCATTATATCCATCCAAGGTTAAAATTAACTATGAAAATGGGTGTTTTTTTCTAGAACACTCAGGAGGTTAGGGATTTCATAGAAAATAACAAGATTAACATAGGCTGTTATACTGAGCTTTATTAAAAATCTGGTTTGAATATGATTAAAAAAATATGATGTTGGTTTTCATGATTATTTTTTTCTCTACCTGCTTTTTGCATTGTAAATGATATTTTATATGGGCGTTAAGCTTAAATTAGTCTCTTGAAATGTGGGGGGGGGGGGGGGGGATAATCTCTCCTCTAAAGCAAAAAATGATCATTATACAATTTAAGGAAACAAAATCCAGACATAGCTTGCATACCAGAGGAAAGTTTCCTCTGTGAAAAGCACATCTGGGCTAAAAGAGGCTGCCCCTAGGTGGTAACTCGCCATAGAACAAGCTACTGAGCTGTTGTTCATCCCTGGTAGAGTGCTTCTCTCTTTGTATGCAAATTTTTATGACCCTGGGGAGGTCTCCCAAAAGGTGATGGGGGGGAAACCAGACACGGACTCCTTGCTTAGTGTGCTTAGAGGAATATGGCTGCACCTCAGTGACGAGGCCCATAGAAGGCCGAAACGATCGTCTGGGGTTGTCATGTTCCTTGTTCAGAGGAGAATTGCCTGGTATTTTGGGGCTGGACTGTCCTTACTTGGCGGTATCAGACTGATATGCTTTAGGAAAGTTTTCCTCTGTGAAAAGCACAACTGGACTAAAAGAGACTGCTCCTAGGTGGTAACTCGCCACAGAACAAGCTACTGAGCTGTTCGTTCCTGGTAGAGCGCTTCTCTCTTTGTTTGCATACAAGAAACCCATCTTTCTAACAGGGAAGTGATAAACTTAAAGGGACAGTTTAGTCAAAACTAAACTTTCTTGATTCAGATAAGACATGCAATTTTAAACACCTTTCCAATTTACTTTTATCATTAAATTTGCTTTGTTCGCTTACTCTTTGTTGAAAACTAAACCTAGGTAGCTTCAATTTCTAAGCCCTTGAAGGCCGCTTCCCCAGTTTTGCATGACCAACACTGTTAATACACTTTTTACCTTTGTGATTACAATGTATCTAAGCCTCTGCAGGCTGCCCCCTTATTTTTGTTCTTTTGACAGAATTGCATTTTAGCCAGTCAGTGCTGACTCATAAAAAAAACTCCACAGGAGTGAGCACAATGCTATCTATATGGCACACATGAACTAACACTAACTGTGAAAAACTGTCAAAATTAACTAAGATGAGACAGCCTTCAATGGCTTAGAAATTAGCATATGAGCCTACCTAGGTTAAGCTTTCAAAAAAGAATACCAAGAGAACAAAGCAAATTTGATGATAAAAGTAAAATAGAAAGTTGTTTAAAATTGCATGCCCTATCTGAATCATGAAAGTTTAATTTTGACAAGACTGTCCCTTTAATGGGACTCTTTAATCAAAAATGGTGTTGGCTAGAGGGACGAGACAGGGTTGCCCCCTCTCACCTCTGATGATCAATTTTGACATTAAACATTGGCAATATTCTTGCTAAAGGAATTAGATGGTATCCTGGTTGAGTGGAAGACACATTAAGATATCCTTAAATGCAGATCATCTGCTTCTTTTTTTTATTTTTTATACAAGATGCAAAAAAGAATACCCTTTATATATGAAAATGGCCCAGGCTCTTTTTCGGGATATAAAGTAAATTATATAAAATATGAGTTACTATGGATAATCAAAAGAAAATGGAAAGACTTTTATATTCTGTTTAAGGAAGTACAAAATCATTTAACTTATTTAGGGATTAAAATCTCTATAAACCCAAATGATTGGTATAGAATATTTTTTTCATTGTTAATAGATAAAATAAAACTAGATTTAGATAATTGGCCAAAACTCCCTCTATTTCTAACTGCCAGAAATAGAATATAGGCCCTAAATTATTATATTTCATGCAAAATATCCTGGTATTAAAGGGACAGTCTACACCAGAATTTTTATTGTTTTAAACGATGGATAATCCCTTTATTACCCATTTCCCAGTTTCGCATAACTAACACAGTTATAATAATATACTTTTAACCTCTGTGATTATCTTGTATCTAAGCCTCTGCAAACTGCCCCTTTTTTCAGTTCTTTTAACAGACTTGCAGTCTAGCCAATCAGTGACTGCTCCCAGATAGCTTCTCGTGCACGAGCACAGTGTTATCTATATGAAATACGTGAACTAACACCCTCTAGTGGTGAACAACTGTTAAAATTCAATCTGAAAGAGGTGGGCTTCAAGGTCTAAGAAATTAGCATATGAACCTCCTAGGTTAAGCTTTCAACTAAGAATACCAAGAGAACAAAGCAAAATTGGTGATAAAAGTAAATTGGAAAATTGTTTAAAATTACATGCTCTATCTGAATCATGAAAGTTTATTTTGGCCTAGACTGTCCCTTTAATACCTAAAAAGAGATTCAAATCATTTTAGCTAAGTTATTCAATGTTTTTATCTGGAAACAGGGGAGGACGCATATTGCTTTAAACAAATTAAGAAAAAAAATAAAAAATAAATAAAAATATATATATATATACATAGAATGAAGCAAACATTTATACTGTTCCATAAGACCACCAAGTGTCAACAAACCCCATACAAATGAATTAAAAAACAAGTGAATTAAAAAAACAAAATATACCACAATATACTAAATAAGTGAACATTGCAACCATGTACATATACAGAGCAAGTGGGAATCATAATGCAAACGGTAGATACAATTAAAGATCAAACAGAATATCAATAGAAAAAAGTATTCAGCATAGATAGACCTTATGTAACCGATGGGCAGCAGTTAACAGGACCAATGCTTAGATTAAACGTTTCATTACAGGCTTATACTGAGCAAGCAATATATACATATACAGGGCATACTATCCCCATCATACAGGCAGGTAGACAAGATAGCGGAACGACTATAAGTAGAAATCACACTGCAGCCATGGAACAGTATAAATGTTTGCTTCATTCTATGTACTCTGGTCTGATGAATGGGTGTATTCCCCGAAACGTCACTGAATAAATCCAGTATTGTCAAGACCAGTGAGTGCTGTCTCCTGATTTCCATATTCTACACCATATTCTAGCACCCTGGCATTTGGAACTAAAGTGTTAGTGAGAGTGCACCTGCCAATACCTGCTGTGTGTGTATGTGTATATATATATATATATATATATATAACACCTAGAAACACCCAAAACACCCAGCACTCACCAGCTAGCTCACAGCTAAGATAAAATCACAACTGGAAAGGTTAGTCACCGCATCTGGCCAAATGGGAAAGCTCAGGCACCACGTCAAGGTCCTTTCCATTGCCTGAGTCCCTAACACAGCCACACCATCATGCGAGCTCACAAAGCCAAACAAACTGAGAACAAAGAAGGGGTGCACAGGTGGCTGTAATCACCCATAGAAAATACAAAACATGGAAGGGAACTGCACTCCAAGACCGGATCAGGTACACATCCTGTGACTCGGCAACATCCAGCCCTGGGTGCTAAATAGCACTCCAAAAAAGCTGTGATGTCAACAGAGCCACAGGCAGTTAACCCCAGTCCGGACTGCCTGTGGCTCTGTTTACATCACAGCTTTTTTGGAGTGCTATTTAGCACCCAGGGCTGGATGTTGCTGAGTCACAGGATGTGTACCTGATCCGGTCTTGGAGTGCAGTTCCCTTCCATGTGTATATATATATATATATATATATATATATATATATATATATATATATATATATATATATATATATATTTTGGTGAGATCTCTAAATTCAATTATATGTCAATTACGGGTAATTCCTCATTTAAAGAAGGTATAAATAAAAACACTTTTATGGAATGGGCAAGAGGGTTTATAAACAGTAGCACAATGTAAAGAAGATAGTAACTATTCATGAAAATATTTTGAGAGCCTGAAACAGGTTTAATTTTATAAAATGAATAGATTTTATATGACCCTCCCAGCTGTAATAAATAAATGGAATGGTCGGTCCGTGTTGAGCTTCCCGAGATATAGATCCAGTAATGCTAATTTAATACATATGTAATGGGGTTGCTCTAAAATACAAATGTTCTGGGGGGGGGGAATATTTTTTGGTTATTTTTTTTTTAGAAAGATAAGCTAAAAATTTAAATAAAACATTCTTCTTAAAGTGAATGTAAACTTGTTCATAGTCGCTCAAGTCATAGGATAGAATTTAAAAAAATGAATGAGACTTTCAATCATCAAATGTGTAGTATATACCTTCTGAGATTTTTACCTTGTAATGCTATAAGGATAAGCGCCATTCCCCCGCCATATTCATCAATTGACTGACGGATGACAAATCTGTATTCCACTAATAGTTAAACCCCCCCTCTGGGTCGTGACGTTTGTGCAAAGGGGGTGAATGCCCCGGGGGGAAACAACCATTAGTGGATTGCAGATTCGTCATCTGTCAATCAATTGATGAATATGGCGGAGGAACGGCGCTTATCCTTATAGTATTACAAGGTAAAAATCTCAGAAGATAAGTATATACTACACATTTGATGAATGAAAGTCTCATTCATTTTTTAAATTATGAATTATGCGATTATGCTCAAATTTACAGTCGCTTTAAGAGAGGGATTTACTAAGTTCAATTCTGAATCCTTTATTAACACTGCAATATTATGTGGTAGACAAATGATTTTTAGGTGTTGGAAGGCAGACACAGAATCATCTATCCAAAAATGTTTAGAACACTACAGGCACAGGCAATTATTGAACAATACGATATAACATTATCGACAAAAAAGAATTCTTAGAATATATCTGAAAAAATGGCTCAAACATATAAACACTTATCAAGTAGATGTACAAAGAAAATGTATCGCCCCTTTTCATAAATCTAAAGCTGTATTAAAATTCATTTCAGAGAATTGTCTGGGACAGTTATATGGGCTATCAAGATAGAGAAATGTGAGGGGAGAGAGAAACTTGTTTAGTTTTAGCATTTCCAAGATAGGGTGAAACTATGACAAAACTTCTTTCTGTGTCTTTTTTTTCTTCTTTTGCTATGTATAGATATAGATGGATGATGTAATCATAAATATTTATGTTCTGTATAAATGATGTAAGATATATTTGTTATGTCAGCAATAATTGTGTGTTTCCTTGTGGACTGAGATGGTGATATAAACCACCAAGGACAATATTGTCTTAGATACCATTAAAGTGGAGCCACATGCAATAGTATATTGCAGTCTTCTAGGTTGATTTTTTTATTTCTGCTTTTTTTACTTTGTGTATAAATAAAAAACTCATTAATTTTTTTAAATCATCCAGATTTTACATTTTCTCAGTTCTCCCATTTATTTTGATTCTTACTTTTGTTTTGTTTTTTTAATTAGTTCAGACATTGTTCTATGAGCACTAACATCAACAACAGTTACTGCTAGGTTATCAGTCTTACTATAGCAATCACTTCACATGAAGGACAGGATACCCCTTATTTGAATCATGAAACCTCGTATATGTTATAGTGAGGGGTGGTAATAAAAAGCATCAGAGCCCCAAAAATAGAACCAAAGATTAAAAGTATTTGTCATTATTGTGAGAATCAGGTCATTTGATAGACCATGTTTGCTGCTTTCAAATAAGGGGTGTCAATATTTCATATGTATTTTGGGGGGCAACATAGGGTATACCCCAAACCCTGGATACAGGTGATCATTGTTAAAACAGTGGTCATCTGATAACCACCTGGGCATGTGACCCCTTCTTTGAAAGAGTGGCATTGCCTCTTTAAAAAACATTTGCCGTGTTGTAGTGCATATTTGTTTGTTGCAAGGGTCCCTTTTATAGCTCGGATGACTGTATAATGCACCAAGTATACAGTGATTGCTATTTCTAGTTGTATGAGACCACTTATTTAATGATGGGCATTCTCCTCTTTCATGTGAGGGGTATTGTGAGTATGTGTGTTATTTGCTGTCTTTGAGGTGATAGCAGCACCTTTGCAGCCACTGTCCCACATACAATAAATATATTATGTAAGTGATTGGCATAAAAATGGCAATCACCTACTAATGACAGGGGTATGAGACCCCATTCTGGAAAGGGGGGGGTTGTGTTTTATGAGGGGGATGAAACCCCTATTTTGAAAGAGAATTCTCTCTTTTTCATGTGAGGGATCTCATATCCACACACAGGGATATTAGGGGCGTTATAGTAGCCACCCCTCCAGGGGCTCCATTCGAGCCCCCTGAAGTTAAATTGCATTTAAAATGCTGTTGCAGGTATTCACCTGGGGCACATGACCCCTCCTTTGAAAGGGCAGGCCCCAAATCAGGGGTCAAATGTAACTCTAGCCCAAACTAGAGGGGGGATATGTGCTCTATTAGAACCCCCTTCCCCTCTAGATAATCAACCTTTTAAGTTGCCTGGGGGATGAGATGCGGCATACTAAGCCCTCTTCACCAGCCCCCTGGCTAGCTGTCTCACAGTGCCTGCTTTGGTAGATAGCCCCGCCCCTTGTGATACAGGTCAGTTGGTGACATCATATAGTCTGCAAGACAGAGACAGCGATGGGGAAAAGGACTGCATTCTCCATTTTCAGTGTGGGGGTCCCCAGGATCTAGATTACAAAGGGGACCCCCCTGGATGATAAACCTCTGTTCACCATCTGCACTGCACAAGATATGTGCATGACGAGAATGCCTCGACATGCGTATCTAAGAGGTTAAAAATATTTTAGTTAAATAATTTTTATTGTTAAAGGGACGGAGTACCCGGGCAAGCAACTGTTAAGTGGCCATTGTATTAAAAGCTGGTACAGGAACACCCTTTCAAATGGACTGGGTTCTTTCTCTCACCCCCACGGGGAGGATTATTTCCTGTTAAGTTCTGCTGAATATTTGGTTACATAACTTTTATAGATAATACTGCAATATTGACATTTCCACTATATGTATACAACTGAAGTGCATATACCCCCAAACGATTCAAAATTGTATCACCTCTCAATAACTGCATTGTTTTTAAGTTGATAAGTAGAGTATTTCCTCTTATGAGCAATCAAAAACAAATAATTTAGAAAGCCTATATTGAAAATACAGGCCCCAAAGAATAAACACAATGCAACGAAAGTGAATACACCTGTGATCACTGACACACAAGTTAGATCATTGAAACAAAATTAAGTACAACTGTGATTTCCAATTGGCCTAATTGCATGAACATGATTTAAAAATTACCTTTGAACACCAGAACTTTCCCAATTTTAAAAAGTATGGGCTGTGTCTATCTGCATGCCTGCATCATGGATCCACATGGAAAAAGAGTTGCCTGATGAATTGAAAAATCTGATTGTGAGACTTCACAAAGATGGAAAAGGATACAGGAAGATCGGTGACCAACTAAAAATCAGTCGAAACACAGTTGCAGCATTAATCGGGAATAAAGGTATATAACGAGCCATAATACCACTAATCAGAGATGCAGTAGCCGTCCTCTTAAAATTATGCCTCGGACAGTGCGCTGCTTGCACAATCTAGCGTTGAAAAACAGACGGACGAGTGCTTCAGACTTGGCTCAGGGGTTATCGATGGAAATCTGAGCTTCTGTAGCAGCTCAGACAAGTGTGAAGGTCATTTCATAAAGTACAAGAAAACAAAAATGCTTGCTCTTCTGCACAAAACTGCAAAATTAAACTTTGCTAAAGAACATGAAAAGAAGCCCGATGAATATTGGAAGCACATTTAGTCAGATGGGACCAAGATAAATTTGTTTCGGCTCAGATAGAGTCCAGCATGTTTGGTGTGAACCTGTCCAGGGCTACCACAGTGAATTCATAGTCCCAGCAGTGAATCATGGAGGTGGGGGTGTGATTATATGCAGCTGCATGAGTGCAAAACATGTTGGGGAGATGACATTTATAGATGGCACCAAGAATGCCTGTGGATATACTAAAATACTGACTGACAAGATGACTCCCAGTCTCCAGAAGCTGGTCAGAAGAGGAATATTCAGCATGATAATGATCCATAGCACACTGCGGAAAACATGAAATCTATGACCTTGCCAAGTATGTCACCTGACTTGAATTAAATAAAACATCTTTAGGGTATTTTAAAGATAAAGGTAGAGCAACACAACCCCCCCAGCAAAGAGCGGTATCCTCCATGCCGAGGAGGATTGAGTCTGTCATCAAAAATAAAAGTGGACATACAAAGTATTAAAAAGGTATCAGTTCCTAGGGTTTAGTTGTGCACAGACTTGCATTACATGTTAGATTCAAATTAACATTTGTAGCAAAACATGTTTAAATACAAAAATGTTTGTTTAAATAGTGCTCTTCCATATGCCTGCTAGTAATGTTTAGATTTTCCCTTTAACTGATCCTGCTTTGTCTCCCCCTCTTAGGTGAGGCACATCCTTTGTGAGAAGCATGGGAAGGTTATGGAAGCCATGGAGAAGCTGAAGGCAGGAGTGCGGTTCAGTGAGGTGGCTACCCAGTACAGTGAGGATAAGGCCAGACAAGGGGTAATGACTTAACATGTGCTCTTCAACTTCTTAGCTGCTAGACCGGACCATGTCAGCTAACATCATTTTGCTGCAACACATTTATCTTTAAAAAAAACGCCTGCTCTAGTTATTGTGAGACAATCTTCTTCATTGTGCGGGTTAACTGCTAAATGAAAAAGTATTAATTATTAAAGGGATAGGAAACCCCCACAAATTATTTTGTGATAAAGTTTCCATTGTACTTCTTTCTCTTGTTAAGTGTATCCAGTCCACGGATCATCCATTACTTATGGAATATATTCTCCTTCCCAACAGGAAGCTGCAAGAGTCCACCCACAGCAAAGCTGCTATATAGCTCCTCCCCTAACTGCCATATTCATTCATTCTCTTGCAAGCCTCAACATAGATAGGAGGTTGTGAGAGTCTGTGGTGCTTTCTACTTAGTTTATTCTTCAATCAAAAGTTTGTTATTTTTTAATGGCACTGGAGTGTGCTGTTTATCTCAGGCAGTATTTGGAAGAAGAATCTGCCTGCGTTTTTCTATGATCTTAGCAGACGTAACTAAGATCCATTTGCTGTTCTCACACATTCTGAGGAGTGAGGTACTTCAGAGGGGGAATGGCGTGCAGGTTTTCCTGCAGATAAGGAATGTGCAGTAAAATATTTTTTTAGGAATGGAATTGACTAAGAAAATACTGCTGATACCGAAGTAATGTAAGTAAAGCCTTAAATGCAGCGATAGCGACTGGTATCAGGCTTATTAATAGAGATACATACTCTTGTAAAAATGTGTTTTAAAACGTTTGCTGGCATGTTTAATCGTTTTTTAACATATGTTTGGTGATAAAACTTATTGGGGCCTAAGTTTTTTCCACATGGCTGGCTTAAATTTTGCATAGAAACAGTTTCCTGAGGCTTTCCACTGTTATAGTATAAAAGTTACAGTTGGTGTAGTTAAAATTACAAACAGTGACATTCAGCTTCCCTCAGCAGTCCCCTGCATGCTATAGGACATCTCTGAAGGGCTCAAAAGGGCTTCAAAAGTAGGAGCTGTTATGACTGTTTAAAACATATTTTTCGTTTTGTTAATCTGTTTTTTGTATTAAGGGGTTAATCATCCATTTGCAAGTGGGTGCAATGCTCTGCTAACTTGTTACATACACTGTAAAAATTTTGTTAGTTTAACTGCCTTTTTTCACTGTTATTTCAAATTTTGGCAAAATTTGTTTCTCTTAAAGGCACAGTAACGTTTTATATATTTGCTTGTTAACTTGATTTAAAGTGTTTTCCAAGCTTACTAGTCTCATTATTAGTCTGTTCTAACATGTCTGACATAGAGGAAGCTCTGTGTTCATTATGTTTTAAAGCCATGGTGGAACCCCATCTTAGAATGTGTACCAGATGTACTGATTTCATGTTAAACAATAAAGATCATTTTTTGTCTTTAAAAACATTATCACCAGAGGATTCTGTCGTGGGGGTAGTTATGCCGACTAACTCTCCCCACGTGTCAGACCTTTTGACTCCCGCTTTAGGGACTCACGCTCAAATGGCGCCAAGTACATCAAGGGCACCCATAGCGTTTCTTTACCAGGGGATTCTGTCGAGGGGAAAGTTATGCCGACTAACTCTCCCCACGTGTCAGACCCTTCGACTCCCGCTTCAGGGACTCACGCTCAAATGGCGCCAAGTACATCAAGGGCGCCCATAGCGTTTATTTTACAAGACATGGCAAAGGTGGTGAATAATATTCTGGCAGCAGTATTAGTCAGACTACCTGAAATTAAAGGAAAGCAGTTAGCTCTGGGGGTAGATACAGAGCATACAGACGCTTTAAGAACCATGTATGATACTACCTCACAATATGCTTAGTCTGTGGGTGATTTTTTTTTTTGACTCAGGGAAGATGATTTAACCTGATTCTGATATTTCTACATTTAAAATTTATGCTTGAGAACCTCCACTTGTTGCTCAGGGAGGTTTTGGCTGCTCTGAATGAATGTGTACAATCGCAGGGCCAGAGAAATTGTGTAGACTGGATAAATAATATGCAGTGCCGGTGTGTACTGATGTTTTTCCAATACCTAAAGAGGTTTACTAAAATTTTTTTTAATAAGGAATGGGATAGACCAGGTGTGCCGTTCTCTTCCCCTCCTATTTTTTAGAAGAATGTTTTCTAATAGTTACCACCACACGGGACTTCTGGCAGACAGTTCCTAAGGTGGAGAGAAGAGTTTCTACTCTAGCTAAGCGTACCACTACCTCTGACGAGGACAGTTGTGCTTTTTAGATCCAATGGATAAAAAATGTTTATTCAACAGGGTTTTATCCTGCAGCCCCTTGCATACATTGCTTCTGTCACTGCTGCTGCGGCGTTCTGGGTTGAGTCTCTTGATGAGGCTTTACAGTTAAGCGACTCCATTGGATGAATATATTTGACAAGCTTATGCTAGCCAATTCCTTTTTTTTCTGATGCCTTGTTCATTTGACTAGACTAACGGCTAAGAATTCTGTTTTTTACTGTACTGGCGCGCAGAGCGCTATGGCTTATATCATGGTCAGCTGTCGTGACTTTAATAAATAAGCTACTTAACTTCCCTTCAAGGGGCAGACCCTATTCGGGCCTGGTTTGAAGGAGATTATTGCTTATATCACTGGAGGAAAAGGTCATGCCCTTCCTCAGGATAGGTCTAAATCAAGGGCAAAAAAAAAAAAAAAAGTCTAATTTTCGTACCTTTTAAAAACTTCAGGGCAGGTGTGGCATCCTCTTCCTCTAAGGCAAAACAATTTTTGCTCAGTCCAAGGCGGTCTGGAGACAATCGGACCTGGAACAAAGATAAGCAGGCCAAGGAGCCTGCTGCTGCCTCTAAGGCAGCATGAAGGAACGGACCCCTATCCGGTAACGGATCCTATAGGGGGCAGACTTTCATTCTTTGCCCAGGCGTGGGCAAGAGATGCCCAGGATCCCTAGGCATTGGAATTTATATCCCAGAGATATCTTCTGGATTTCAAAGATTCCCCCCCAAAAAAAGGGGAGATTTCGCCTTTCACAATTATCTGCAAACCAGATAAAGAAGGAGGCATTCTTACATTGTGTACAAGATCCATCCAGTTCCAAGAGAGGAACAGGGACAGAGTTTTTACTCAAATCTGTTTGTGGTTCCCAAGGAGAGGGAACCTTCAGACCTATTTTGGATCTAAAGATCTTAAACAAATTCCTCAGAATTCCGTCATTTAAGATGGAAACTATTCGTACCATCTTAACTATGATCCAGGAGAGTCAATAGAGGACTACAATGGATTTGAAGGATGCTTATCCTCACATTGTGATGCATAAAGATCACCATCGTTTTTCAGGTTTGCCTTTCTAGACAGGCATTACCAGTTTGTAGCTCTTTCCTTTGGGATATCTACAGCCCCAAGAATCTTTATGGAGGTTCTGGGGTCGCTTTGGCGGTCCTTAGACCGCGGGGCATAGAAGTGGCCCCATATTTAGACGACATCCTGATACAGGCGTCAAACATCCAAATTGCCCAGTCTCATACGGGCGTAGTACTGGCATTTCTGAGATCACATGGGTGGAAAGTGAACAAGGAAAGAGTTCTCTATCCCCAATCTCAAGGGTTTCCCTCCTAGGGACTCTGATAGATTCTGTAGAAATGAAAATTTACCTGACGGAGTCCAGGTTGTCAAAGTTTCTAAATTTCTGCCGTGTTTTTTTCATCCCATCCGCGCCCTTCGGTGGCTGTTTCTCCAAGATGTTTTTGAGAAAAGGGTTGTCAGCTAATTCCTTAAAAGGGGACAGATTTTTACTCTGTCTATTTTTTTGCACAAGCGTCTGGCAGGTATTCTAGACGTTCAGGCATTTGGTCAGGCTTTGGTTAGATCCAAGCCTGTGTTTAAAACTGTTGCTCCGCCATGGAGCTTAAACCTGATTCTTAAGGTTCTTCAAGAAGTTCCATTTGAACCTTTTTTGTTCCATAGATATCAATCTTTATCTTGGAAAGTTCCTTTTGGGTAGCTAATTCCTCGACTCGTAGAGTCTCCAAGTTATCTGTGTTACAATGTGATTCTCCTTATCTGGTCCTTCGTACGGATAAGGTAGTCCTGCGTACCAACCTGGGTTTTTTCCTAAGGTGGTATCTAACAAGTACATCACTCAAGAGATAGTTGTTCCATGCTTGTATCCTAATCCTTCCTCAAAGAAGGAACGTCTATTACACAATATTGGACGTGGTTTGTGCTTTAAAGTTTTACTTACAAGCTACTACAGTTTTCATCAAACGTCCACCTTGTTTGTTGTCTATTCTGGACAGAGGAGAGGTCAAAAGACTTCAGCAGCCTCTCTGTCTTTTTGGTTAAAAAGCATAATTCATTTAGCTTATGAAACTGCTGGACAGCAGCCTCCTGAAGGGATTACAGCTC
This sequence comes from Bombina bombina, assembly GCF_027579735.1. NCBI lineage: Eukaryota > Metazoa > Chordata > Amphibia > Anura > Bombinatoridae > Bombina > Bombina bombina. The sequence goes on along the minus strand of NC_069499.1, from coordinate 613,098,697 downwards.
ATTCTACTAGAGCTGTGGTTTTCACTTGGGCCTTTTTTAAATGTGGCTTCTGTTGAACAGATTTACAAGACGGAGTCTTGGTCTGCGCTTCATACTTTACAAATTTAACAAATTTGATACCTTGCTTCTTCGGAGGCTATTTTTGGGAGAAAGGGTTTTTTACAGGCAGTGGTAACTTCCGTTTAAGTACCTGCCTTGTCCCTCCCATCATCCGTGTACTTTAGCTTTGGTATTGGTATTCCATAAGTAATGGATGATCCGTGGACTGGATACACTTAACAAGAGAAAACATAATTTATGCTTACCTGATAAATTTATTTCTCTTGTAGTGTATCCAGTCCACGGCCCGCCCTGTCACTTTAAGGCAGGTAATTTTTTCATTTGAACTACAGTCACCACTGCACCCTATGGTTTTTCCTTTCTCTGCATGTTTTCGGTCGAATGACTGAATATGGCAGTTAGGGGAGGAGCTATATAGCAGCTTTGCTGTGGGTGGACTCTTGCAGCTTCCTGTTGGGAAGGAGAATATATTCCATAAGTAATGGATGATCCGTGGACTGGATACACTACAAGAGAAATAAATTTATCAGGTAAGCATAAATTATGTTTTTTCTATTATATCAAATTTGCTTTGTTCCCATGTTGTTCTTTGTTGAAGAAATACCTAGCTAGGTGTCTGGAGCACTACAGGGCAGGAAATAGTGCTGTCATCTAGTGCTCTTGTAAATAGATAACATTCTTGCAAAACTGCTGCCATATAGTGCTCCAGGCATGTGCACGCTTAAACTGGTAGTTGTTTAAAATTGCATGCTCTATTTAAATTCTAAAATAAAAATTTTAGGTTTTATTTCCCTTTAACATTAATAGACTTATCTATACTATAATTGTGTTTGTAACGCATCCGTCTGTGTCACCAGTAGCGCACGCATCCTCAAAGGAATGTTGGCTGCACATGCATCCAGGTGGATTCCGAAAATGGCAGGGTGGTGAAAGAATCTTTAGAACTCAACATTGCACACAAGCGCTTTTTTTGCACTCGCGTGCAATCCCGCTGTCAATCTCCCCAGTGAGACAAGAACGGGGAGGTTTAAATTATCCACCTAAGAGGTGGAGAAGAAGTTGGGAAAGCTGCTTGAAGGTGGATTCTTTCACCACCTTGCCATTTTCGGAATCCACCTGGATGCAGCGAAGGCAAATGGAGCATTACAAAAAAAAAAAACCTAACCGCCCTCAATAAGCATAAAAAACCCCAAAAACTAACCGCCCAAAAGTATTAAAAAAAATGAACTAACCGGGCGTGTCTCTGGGCAGCACCTTGAATGGTCGCAATATCAGTTGTTCTGAGTGAAGCATTAATAATTTGCCTTTTATTGATGTCTATGAGGATCATCCATCTACTTCACCCTGATAACTAAGCTCTGCTTATTTAGCTGAATTGAATGATATTACAAAATTGGGACTATCACCCTTAATAACTGATCCGGAGAGTTAAGGCCTAAGGCAGTCACCTGAGTGAGAGGTTCTCAACACCCCCCCCCCCTCCCTGGTATCTTGTAAGCCGGGTATGCAGTGTGTAGACACTGACAACTACAGCAATATGGAACCTGACGCAGCTATCCTAATGGTCATCAATGGAGACCTAGAGGTAACTGCCGCATGTTGCTTACTAACAGCCAGGCCGGAGGCAGATCCCGTCTTCCTGAAAAGTGAGGAGGCAGATGCCTCTGAATTAGGAGAATTCCTTATACTGCAAAACCCCCCACTGATTACAAACACCTACTTGGACCAGCAGCCACGTCTCACAAAAGGAGGTAATCCTAAACTGTACAGAGAGTTATCCGCAGAGAAGGAGACAGCACATGGGGGGAATATCTCTGCGCAAGATGGTGTCGCTCCGCCACCTCAGATGCCTCTGTCCCTGTCAATCAGAATGAGAGTGTCTTGCAGGGTCGCACAAGGTATTCAGCGACATTGGCTAATTGCTAAAGGAGTCAACAACACAAGCCCTACCTGGAGGACATCTCCAAAGTTGAAGGCCCGGAACAGACACGGAGACAAGTTGGCAGTGTTCGGTCTGCAGGCATTGTTCCAATGGGGCCATTGTGGGGGCTGGATAGTAGGCATGTGCGTTTTGTTTCGTTCCGAATTTAAATTCGGACGAATTTGTCAAATTCGTAGATTTGGATTGATTCGAATTTCCGAATTACCATAGCACCGAATCTAACGAATAAATACGAATTAGTTCGGATTTATTCGTAACATTCGGATGGCCATGGAATAATCACAATTAATCACAATTACACTAGTATTGTACTGTATATTAGGTTATATCACTCTGCTATGGGTTACACCTAATATTACAGTACATAATACTAGTCTAATACACAGCACATCCCACCTAACACAATCCGAATGAATCCGAAACGAATGCATTCAAATGTATCCGAATTCGAATCGATCCAAAACGAACTGAAACAAAAAATTTTGCCGCGGACAAGTCTACTGGATAGGTCTCTGGAGATACGCGAGTCGTGCACTTTATAGAGGCTTATGGAGAGTGGTCAAGAACACTTTTGGCTCTCAGGACATCCGAGGTGCTATACACCCCATACGATCTGGCATAGGCTAGTGGAAGTTAGCCCATGAGGACTGTAGGACATTACATCTCTGATTGATAGCTGGTAATTCCCATTTTGTACCCTTTTAACTTAAAATTAAAGGACTTTGTTGAACTACCCTTATGACACCCTAGGCTGATTCTACCCTATGTTTATAATTATTAATACCCCTTAGATGATACGCTTACAACTAGCTTTACTTCCCATTTGACTTAACCCTAATTGCGGGACTGAAGCCTAAAGTTGGAGGGACATTATTTATTGGGACGTGACAGTATTTATCTTAACCTCATCAAGAAATGTATGCATGTCTTATGTCAGACATCTGTCATCAGTGTGCTTAAGACTGCTTATATTCCGTGCTCTGATCTAGCATAAACTCTTGTTGCTTAACTTATTCTTACTACTGTCAATTATAATGGTTAGTTTTAAAGCAGGCAATGCACTTAACTACCCAATTTCACTGTGTTTTAGCCGCCTGAAAACATTAGACCCTAGCCATAAGTCCTTACATAACGCCCCTATAACCACTTCTACATAGTCTGTAATTTATATCTCGTGGATGAGATAATAAAGGCATGTCTGGATTTAAGGGATTACACTGATAACTTTACATAGTTAACAATATAGCCTAACCGGTTCACAGATTCAGGGTGGGTAACTCTTTTTATATAAGATTCCTGTGCCCTAACCAACTGACAAGTTTGTCGTAGTGTGCTCAATTACGTATGTATTAAGACTATTTAAGAGATTCTAAGCTGCCAAATATTACTTTGTACGCTCCTTGACAGTTCAGACCCATAAAGTTACCATAAGTTAAGTAAAGGTTACCACTTGGCTGTACTTTTAATGTTAATTTCATAACCTGGGTCCAAAAGTGGCCCTGCAGTGCCATTTCCCTTACATTCCTCGCCCAATTTTTACTTGGTAGTCAGCGACCCAAAAGTGGCCACTTCCTTTCATTAAGTGGAAATTGTTTTTTACCAAGTTTATAAAACCAAAAAATTAGGTCTTTCAATGTACACCTAACTTTTGTTATATAACATCAAATACTAATGTTGTTTTTTTGTACATTCATTATGTCATGCTTTTTTAATGTCTTAAATTTTGTTCATTTGTACCCGCATGATGTATGTTCATGTAATTTTCATTCCTCAATAAAAAACTTAAAAAAAATAATGAACTAACCGCCCGCACTAAGCATTAAAAAAAAACCCTAACCGCCTGCAAAAAGCATTAAAAACAAACAACCAGCTACATAAAAATATTATTAAACCCTAAATCCGCCAACCCTGACATCGCAAACTACCTAATACATCTATTAACCCCTAAACCGCCAAACCCCATAACACAAATAACTAATCACTAAGCCCCCTAACCTAACACCCCCTAAATTAATCCCATTACATAAATTAAAATAATCCTAAATTACAATTTAAAATAAAAAACCTAACATTACTTTAAAAATAAAGAAAACTAAGTTTAAACTAATCTAAAATTACAGAAAATAAAAGTCTAACATTACACAAAATAATAAACCACATTATCCAAAATAAAAACAATAAACCTAATCCCTATGAAAATAAAAAAGCCCCCCAAAAATAAAAACACCCCCTAGGGCTTTTTGTAGGGCATTGTCCTAAAGAAATCAGCTCTTTTGCATTAAAAATAAACCAAATCCCCCCCCAACAGTAACCCCCCACCCCCCCACCTGCCAAACCCCCCAATTAAAAAACCTAACACTAAAAAGGGACATTTGTATGGGCATTGCCCTTAAAAGGGCATTCAGCTCTTTAACTGCGCCCAAATCCCTAATCTTAAACCCCCCCCCCAAATAGGTACTCACGGTTCAAACCCCCCCCCCCCCCAAATAGGTACTCACGGTTCCTGAAGTTCAGCGGAGGTCTTCTTCCAGGCGGGTCCATCATCTTCTATCTTCATCCGGAGTGAAGGCAGCGTGGAGCGGTCTTCCCAGATGTGGCGATCCTCGGCGGCGGTGTGGAGGCTCCTCTTCATGTGATCGTCCGCCGCACACTGAAGATTGAATGCAAGGTACCCATATTTATTGGGGTATCTTGCATTCCTATTGGCTGATATTTTAAAATAAGCCACTAGGATGAGAGCTAATGAAATCTTATTGGTAGCTCTAATCCTATTGGCTGATTTCAAAATTTCAGCCAATAGGAATACAAGGTACCCCAAATTGATTGCGGTACCTTGCTTTCAATCTTCAGTCTACGACGGACATCGGATGAAGTGGAGCCTCCATGCTGCCGAGGACCGCCGCCGTTGAGGACTGCCACTGAGGATCCAGGCATCGGGAATACAGCTCCGCACCTCTGCTCCGCCTTCACTCCGAATGAAGATAGAAGATGATGGATCCGTCTGGAAGAAGACCACCTCCGCCGGACTTCAGAAACAGTGAGTACCTATTTGGGGCTTAGGTTTAGGCTATTTTATTTTAATTTTTGTTTTTTGTAGATTAGATTTTTTTTGGGGCTTGAAAAAGAGCTGATTGCGCTTTTAAGGGCAGTAAAAGCTGAAAGCAATGTCCATACAAATGCCCCTTTTAGGGGCAATGGGTAGTTTATTTTATTTTTTATTTTGAGAGGTTTGGTGGGTGGGGGGGTTTTACTGTTAGGGGGGATTTAGAATTTCTTTCATGTAAGTGGCAAGAGTCTTTGAGCTAGTGACGTATGGGATATACATTCCTACCAGGAGTGGGCAAAGTTTCCCAAACCTCAAAATGCCTATAAATACACCTCCTACCACACTCATACCTTAGTTTTACAAACTTTGCAGACTGATGCCTAGCTGCATCTTTCCCTAATTTTTTAGTTTTACAAACTTTGCCTCCTATGGAGATGGTGAAGCAAGTTGTGCTTGATTTCTTCTATGATAGGCGCTTCTAAGCATTCTGAAGCCCAATTCCTCTCAGAGTACAGTGTTTGTCAGAGGGATGTGAAGGGAGTATTGCCTGTTGATTTCATGGTTTCACCTATGGGAAATCTATTCAAAGGCTCTCTGTAATCGGTCGCAGGGATTCATCCCCTGCCTCTCTTTTCAGATCGTTTTACTCCTATACCATTAACTCTGCTGATATTTTTCAGTACTGGTTTGGCTGTCTGCTATATGTGGATGGGTGTCTTCTGGTAATTATGTATCATATTTTTAAGACACTCTCAGCTATGTTTGGAGCTTTATATTATATTGTAAAGATTTAGATATATGTGTTTGCTTATATTTGCCATGAGTCAGGTCTATGTATATTTCGCTTTTGCAGTCTAACAGTTTCAGTATGGAAATTTATGTTTTTAGGAAGTTTATTCAAATAATTTTTTTCTTACCTGGGGTTCCGGTTCTTTCAAATTTTTTATTGTCATTCTTGGCGCGACGTTGCGCCTATAGTGACGCAAGTCTAGTCATTTCCTGCGTCTTCGTTAACCTTATTTCTCTTGTAAGATGTGTCGAGTCCACGGATTCATCCATACTTGTGGGATATTCTCCTTCCTTACAGGAAGTGGCAAAGAGAGCACCCACAGCAGAGCTGTCTATATAGCTCCTCCCTTAGCTCCACCCCCCAGTCATTCTCTTTGCCTACTCTAAGTACTAGGAAGGGTAAAGTGAGTGTGGTGACAAAAATGTTAGCTTTTATTTTCTCAAGCAAAAGTTTATTTTAAATGGTACCGGTGTGTACTATTCACACTCTGGCAGAAAAGGGATGAAGATTTCTGCAAGGAGGATGATGATCTTAGCACTTTGTAACTAAGATCCACTGCTGTTCTCACAAGGGCTGAAGAGTACAGGAAAACTTCAGTTGGGGGAACGGTTTGCATGCTAAGCTGCATTGAGGTATGTTCAGTCAATTTTTTTCTAGATAGACTGTGATAATTCTAGAAAAGGCTGGCAATATCCCCATGAGGGAAGGGTAAGCTGTATTCAGACACTTAGTAGGAATCCCAGCTTGCATAAAGGGCTCATTTGTTACTGGTGACACTGATAGGAAAAAAAGTTTTTTTTATTGAAAACATAACGTTTTTTGAGGGACTTTAAGGGGTCATTGTGGCTTATTTAAGGGTTATTAACCCACATGGCTAGTTTAGAAACACTTTGGTGTGTTTCTTTTAGGCCCCACTAACATCGAGTGAGGTGGGAGGGGCCTATTTTCACGCCTCAGTTGCGCATTTTCTTTTACTCAGAGACATCCAGCTGCTTCTCCAGAGGGTCCTGCTGTGTTTGAGGGCCTAAAAGAAGTTTTTTCCCCCACAAATCTATCCTAAAGGGCAGGTAGGCGTCACAGTAGAGCTGTGGCAAGGTGCTGAACGTTTTTTTTACCGGTTTTTGACGTTTTGTCAATCCGGTTTTTACATTAAGGGGTTAATCACTTATTTGTCTGGCTGTGCAAACTTACTAAGGCTTTATGATACTACTGTAAAAATTTTGTAAAGTTTACTGCTTTTTTACACTGTTTTGCAGAGTTTGTGCATCTTTTTTTCTCTTAAAGGCACAGTACCGTTTTTTTCTAAGTATTATTTGCTTTGATTAAAGTGTTTTCCAAGCTTGCTTGTTTCATTACTAGCCTGTTTAACATGTCTGACATCAAGGAAAATCCTTGTTCAATGTGTTTAGAAGCCATTGTGGAACCACCTCTTAGAATGTGTCCCACTTGCACTGATATGTCTATAAATTATAAAGAGCATATTTTAGCACTTAAAAATATAGCAATAGATGATTCTCAGACAGAAGGAAATGAGGGTTTGCCATCTAGCTCTCCCCAAGTGTCACAACCAGTAACGCCCGCACAAGTGACGCCAAGTACCTCTAGTGCGTTGAATTAATTTACTTTACAAGACATGTCCACAGTTATGAATACAACCCTCACAGAGGTTTTATCTAAACTGCCTGGTTTACATGGAAAGCGTGACAGCTCTGGGTTAAGAACAAATGCTGAGCCGTCAGACGCTTTAGTAGCCGTATCCGATATACCCTCACAATGTTCTGAAGTAGGGGTAAGGGATTTGTTATCTGAGGGAGAGATTTCTGATTCAGGAAAGACGCTCCCTCAGACAGATTCTGATATGACGGCCTTTAAATTTAAGCTTGAACACCTCCGCTTGTTGCTCAGGGAGGTATTAGCGACTCTAGATGATTGTGACCCTATAGTGGTCCCAGAGAAATTGTGTAAAATGGACAAATACTTAGAGGTTCCTGTTTACACTGATGTTTTTCCAGTCCCTAAGAGGATTGCGAATATTGTTACTAAGGAGTGGGATAGACCTGGTATACCGTTCGCTCCCCCTCCTGTCTTTAAGAAAATGTTTCCCATATCTGACACCATGCGGGACTCGTGGCAGACGGTTCCTAAGGTGGAGGGAGCTATTTCTACTCTTGCTAAGCGTACAACTATACCTATTGAAGACAGTTGTGCTTTCAAAGATCCTATGGATAAAAAATTAGAGGGTCTCTTGAAGAAAATTTTTGTTCATCAAGGTTTTCTTCTCCAACCTATTGCGTGCATTATTCCTGTAACTACTGCAGCTGCTTTCTGGTTCGAGGCTCTAGAAGAGGCTCTTCAGATGGAGACTCAATTAGAGGATATTATGGATAGAATTAAGGCCCTTAAGTTGGCTAAGTCTTTCATTACAGATGCCGCTTTCCAACTGGCTAAATTAGCGGCAAAGAATTCAGGTTTTGCCATTTTAGCACGCAGGGCGTTATGGCTTAAGTCCTGGTCTGCTGATGTGTCATCAAAATCTAAACTTTTGAACATCCCTTTCAAAGGAAAGACCCTATTCGGGCCTGAACTGAAAGAGATTATTTCAGACATCACTGGAGGGAAAGGCCAATTAGGACCAAACAAAATAATTTTCGTTCCTTTCGGAACTTCAAGGGTGGTTCAGCTTCCCCTGCTGCAAAGCAAGAGGGGAATTTTGCACAATCCAAGTCAGTCTGGAGACCTAACCAGGCTTGGAACAAGGGTAAACAGGCCAAGAAGCCTGCAGCTGCCTCTAAGACAGCATGAAGGGGTAGCCCCCGATCCGGGACCGGATCTAGTAGGGGCAGACTCTCTCTTCGCTCAGGCTTGGGCAAGAGATGTTCACGATTCCTGGGCTTTAGAAATTGTGTCCCAGGGATATCTTCTGGACTTCAAAGACTCCCCACCCCAAGGGGGAGATTTCACATTTCTCAATTGTCTGCAAACCAGACAAAGAGAGGCGTTCTTACGCTGTGTAGAAGACCTATATACCATGGGAGTGATCCGCCCAGTTCCAAAAGCAGAACAAGGGCTAGGGTTTTACTCAAACCTTCATGTTGATAGAATATATTGCCCCTTCAAGTCTATACAACAGGTATAATAGACTACGCCAACGTGAGACCTTCTGGATTTACCAATTGGATTTGGTAGCTTTTGACACACACTAAACACTTCATAAATTATTGAAATAGAGCACTTCACCATTAAAATAGGCATGACTTGGTGTATATAAGTCGTGCCAAACGTTCAGGGACATATTTGTCCATGAATATTTGAACACATAATGGTGTGTATAATTTTCAGGCATAATTAAACACATAATAAATCACTGACACGGAGCACTCCATATTTTATTCTAAATTTTATTTTAATTTCACCAATTGTGTTATCACGTCTCTATGTATTATAATAATAGAATTTAATTTAATTTTTTAAAGAAATTAATCTTATGAAATAACTGAAACATATAAAATTATATGCATTAAATCTCACACTTAGACACTTAATCACACCGCACTATAGAAGAGGATTAATAATATACATATTATTTTAGTGATGTTTTTATTTTCGTTCTTTCACAAATTTGTTTACACCAATGGATACCAAATTTGATATACATGAATAGGGTAGTAAAATTAATAAGCGAATAAAGTAGCTAACCTATGACACATGGTACAAATATAATATTGAAGTATATGCCCGATACAAAACAAAACAATAAAGATAGGGTTTTTCATTGGTTCTGAAAATTCAACACCCACTTTATTCACGCAATCACTGAATACTTTGATTATAGCGGGTTAGGGTGCTAACTCTGATTCATCCGAATAGAGACACTATATGTCATACTTGAACCTCCCATAGTTACCAGATACGTCATTCCTAGTAACCCCAATAGGAGATTACCAACGGCACACACCCATCTGAGACGTCATCCTGGCAATACCAGTAGGAAACAGCTAATGGTATATACCCATGAAAGTTAGACACGCTAGTAAGTAACTAAAGTTTGTTTAAGTTATCATACAATAACGTACAACTGCCATATATATATTTTCGATCTTTTGCACAACAAAATCACTTGAAAGATACTTTCGAATTAATATAAATAAATCTCGATAGTGTGGTTACATCTGGAATCGAGACATGCAGTGTTTATGAATATGCAATCACCAAGGAGAGTGATACTGCAGGGCTCAATTTATTTAGATTAAAACTAAAATTGAGCAATTGAACATGTACGATATTGATCAATATAACAATAGGGGTATCCAACTGAATGTTAGTGTTGATGTGGTTTGTTAACTGGTTTTCTAACTGCTATGATAATTTTAAAGCTTGTTTTGTTTCATGCTATATATTAGTTGTAGACAAATGTGCAAAAAGGATGTTGCTACATGTGATATGATGTGATATTGTTTGCAAGATGGATGTGGTTACATGATATATGTTATATCGGATCTAACTTGACATGAATGTGGTTTGCAAACATCTGTTAATCATGTGACCAATTAAGAGAAACTAGGGCGTGTTTGTTAAATAGCTATTACCATTGGCTAGTATAGAGTATATTAAGTAGCAAATGTTGTATAGTTTTATTCAGCCCGAGGAAACAGTACATGATACTGAGAAACGCGTTGCTGTGTTTTTAATGTGTTTAAATAAACACTTTTAATATATACAAACTTGCTACTTTGCTTCTCTTTGGATACTCTTGTTTGGAGTAACTCCCAAATGGCTGGAGGTGGAACAGTGCCTTTCCTGACAACATAGCCTCTTTGGTGAACACCATTTTGGCTTCTGGGAGTCTTTGCTTGAGAGGAGAGTTTACCGGACAACTCTGAGGTTCCGGTTTGCCCAGTCAGCACCACATCTTGGTGCTTTTCTACACGTGAGTGCATTTGAGCTACAATTTATATCTTGATACACTATACGGAATTATGCTATGTGGCGCCTTCTCTGCTTCTTTATATTTTACTCAAACCTGTTTGTGGTTCCCAAAGAAGAGGGAACTTTCAGACCAATCTTGGATCTCAAAATTCTAAACAAATTCCTCAAAGTACCATCATTCAAGATGGAGACTATTCGGACTATTCCACCTTTGATCCAGGAGGGTCAATATATGACTACCGTGGACTTAAAGGATGCGTATCTACACATCCCTATTCACAGAGATTATAATCAATTCCACAGATTCGCCTTTCTGGACAGGCATTACTAGTTTGTGGCCCTTCCCTTCGGGTTGGCCACGGCTCCCAGAATTTTCACAAAGGTGCTAGGGTCCCTTTTGGCGGTTCTAAGATCGCGGGGCATAGCAGTGGCGCCTTATCTAGACGACATCTTAATTCAGGCGTCGACTTTCCAGCTAGCCAAGTCTCACACGGACATCATGTTGGCTTTTCTGAGATCTCACGGGTGGAAGGTGAACATAAAAAAGAGTTCTCTCTTCCCTCTCACAAGAGTTTCCTTCCTAGGGACTCTGATAGACTCGGTAGAAATTAAAATATTTCTGACGGAGGTCAGAAAATCAAAGCTCTTAACCACTTGCCGAGCTCTTCATTCCATTCCTCGGCCTTCAGTGGCTCAGTGTATGGAGGTAATCGGACTCATGGTAGCGGCAATGGACATAGTTCCTTTTGCCCGCCTACACCTCAGACCACTGCAACTATTCATGCTCAAACAGTGGAATGGGGATTATGCAGATTTATCTCCTCAACTACATCTGGACCAGGAGACCAGAGATTCTCTTCTCTGGTGGTTGTCTCAGGACCACCTGTCTCAGGGAATGTGTTTCCGCAAGCCAGAGTGGCTCATAGTAACGACAGATGCCAGCCTGCTAGGCTGGGGTGCAGTCTGGAACTCCCTGAAAGCACATGGCTTATGGTCTCGGGAGGAAACTCTCCTCCCAATAAAGATTCTAGAACTGAGAGCGATATTCAATGCGCTTCAGGCGTGGCCTCAGCTAGCTGCGGCCAAATTCATCAGATTTCAGTCGGACAACATCACGACTGTAGCCTATATCAATCATCAAGGAGGAACACTGAGTTCTCTAGCGATGATGGAGGTAACCAAAATAATCCGATGGGCGGAGGATCACTCTTGCCATCTCTCAGCAATCCATATCCCAGGGGTAGAGAACTGGGAGGAGGATTTCCTAAGTCGTCAGACTTTTCATCCGGGGGAGTGGGAGCTCCATTCGGAGGTATTTGCCCAGCTGACTCAGCTATGGGGCACACCAGAATTGGATCTGATGGTGTCCCGTCAGAACGCCAAACTTCCTTGTTACGGGTCCAGGTCCCGGGATCCCCAGGCGGTACTGATAGATGCACTAGCAGTGCCCTGGTCCTTCAATCTGGCCTATGTATTTCCACCGTTTCCTCTCCTCCCAGGTCTGGTTGCCAGAATCAAGCAGGAGAGAGCTTCGGTGATTCTGATAGCACCTGCGTGGCCACGCAGGACTTGGTATGCAGACCTAGTGGACATGTCATCTGTTCCACCGTGGACTCTGCCAATGAGGCAGGACCTTCTAATCCAAGGTCCATTCAAGCATCAAAATCTAATTTCTCTGTGTCTGACTGCTTGGAGATTGAACGCCTGATTCTATCAAAGCGTGGTTTCTCTGAGTCGGTCATTGATACCCTGATTCAAGCTAGAAAGCCTGTCACCAGGAAAATGTATCATAAGATTTGGCGCAAATATCTTTATTGGTGTGAATCCAAGGGTTACTCATGGAGTAAGATTAGGATTCCTAGAATATTGTCTTTTCTCCAAGAAGGATTGGAGAAGGAATTATCAGCTAGTTCCTTAAAAGGACAGATATCTGCTTTGTCTATTCTTTTACACAAACGTCTGGCAGATGTCCCAGACGTTCAAGCGTTTAGTCAGGCTTTAGTCAGGATCAAGCCTGTATTTAAACCTGTTGCTCCGCCATGGAGCCTAAACTTGGTTCTTAAAGTTCTTCAAGGGGTTCCGTTTGAACCTATGCATTCCATAGATATTAAGCTTCTATCTTGGAAAGTTTTGTTTTTAGTAGCTATCTCTTCGGCTCGAAGAGTTTCTGAGTTATCTGCTTTACAGTGTGACTCACCTTACCTTGTTTTCCATGCAGATAAGGTGGTTTTGCATACCAAACCTGGATTCCTTCCTAAGGTTGTTTCTAATAGGAATATCAATCAGGAAATTGTTGTTCCTTCACTGTGTCCTAATCCTTCATCAAAGAAGGAACGTCTGTTGCATAATCTTGATGTGGTTCGTGCTTTAAAGTTCTACTTACAAGCAACTAAGGATTTCCGTCAAACATCTTTATTGTTTGTTGTTTATTCTGGTAAGCGGAGAGGTCAAAAGGCTACGGCTACCTTTCTCTTTTTAGCTGAAAAGCATCATCCGTTTGGCTTATGAGACTGCTGGCCAGCAGCCTCCTGAAAGAATTACTGCTCATTCTACTAGAGCAGTGGCTTCCACATGGGCTTTTAAAAATGAGGCTTCTGTTGAACAGATTTGTAAGGCGGCGACTTGGTCTTCGCTTCATACTTTTTCCAAATTTTACAAATTCGATACTTTTGCTTCTTCGGAGGCTATTTTTGGGAGAAAGGTTCTACAAGCAGTGGTGCCTTCCGTTTAAGGTACCTGTCTTGTCCCTCCCTTCATCCGTGTCCTAAAGCTTTGGTATTGGTATCCCACAAGTATGGATGAATCCGTGGACTCGATACATCTTACAAGAGAACAGAATTTATGCTTACCTGATAAATTTCTTTCTCTTGTGAAGTATCGAGTCCACGGCCCGCCCTCTTTATTTAAGACAGGTAGTATATTTTTATTTAAAAAAACTTCAGTGACCTCTGCACCCTATAGTTTCTCCTTTTTCTTCTTAGCCTTCGGTCGAATGACTGGGGGGTGGAGCTAAGGGAAGAGCTATATAGACAGCTCTGCTGTGGGTGCTCTCTTTGCCACTTCCTGTAAGGAAGGAGAATATCCCACAAGTATGGATGAATCCGTGGACTCGATACATCACAAGAGAGAGAAATTTATCAGGTAAGCATAAATTTAGGGTTTTTTTGCCGCAAAGTCGCGCTTGTTATGACGCGAGTTGCGTCATTTCCTGGTGTTAGCTTTGGCTCCAAAAATTTTCACTTCCTTTTGCGTAATGCATCATACTTGGCGCCAAAATTTTTATTACCCCTCTTCCTTTAATGCTTCTTGCTCTCTTTATATTATAGAGAGCTATGATGCTTGCTTTTTTGCATATTATTTTAGCATAAGCATTTTTTCCCATTCCTGAAACTGCTATATGAGGAAATTTTTATATTTTGTTTAAATGTTATTTTTTTTTCTTTTTACATTTTGCAAGATGTCTCAGACTGATCCTGCCTCTGATGTTACTGTAGGAACCCTGCTGTCTGAACACAGTTCTACCAAAGCTAAGTGTAGTTGTTTTAAACAAGCTGATGTTATTTCTTCAGCTCAATTATGTGGCATTTGTCATGACAAGCTATTGCATGCTGATAATGTTTCTATTAGTACAAATACATTGTCTGTTCCTTCAACGTCTAATGTACATGATATTCCTGCAGATATGAAGAATTATATTACTGCAGCCATAGGCTATGTCTGCTATTCGGCCTTCAAATAAACTTAAAAGATCTTTTAAAACTTTTCATAAATCTGATTAAATATGTATTGACCGACAACATACTGAAGTATCCTCTGCTGATGAGGATCTCTTTGATTCAGAGGATCCTGCATCAGACACTGAAATTGACAAATTTTATCTTTTTAAGATTGAATATTTTCGTTCTTTGTTGAAGGAAGTTTTGTTTACTTTGGGTATTGAAGAGTCTAGTCCACTTGATAACAAAGCCAGTAAACGTTTAAATTCAGTTTTCTTTTTTAAGACACGATGAGTCCACGGATCATCTTAATTACTAATGGGATATTCACCTCCTGGTCAGCAGGAGGAGGCAAAGAGCACCACAGCAGAGCTGTTAAATAGCTCCTCCCTTCCCTCCCACCCCAGTCATTCTCTTTGCCTACGTTAGTGATAGGAAGAGGTAAAGTTAGGTGTTAGTAAAAGATTCTTCAATCAAGAGTTTATTATTTTTAAAGTAGTGCCAGAGTGTGCTGCTTTGTTCTAGGCTGTAGCCATAGTCCATATTAGTCTCTTCAGTAGAGCTTTGGAGGCTTTAGAGCAATGGGAACTTGTGGGACATAATTCTCACTGCTCCTCCCATACATTGATGCTGCCCTAACCCTGAAAAATCTGAGGGATATTACTCAGTATTTTCTCTTATTTTACAGGCCCATATGAGGGAGAGGACCTCTCAAGCCTGGGAGCTGCCTTTGCTGTCGGGCAGAATGGGGTAAGTGCTGACTTTTATTAGATGAGTGTATTGACATCGCCCACGATGGGCGCAATTGGGCACTTTATATTTATTAAGTAGGGCTATCTGGCGATTGCGGTGTTCACATCTCCTGGCGGTTACATATACAGACATGCTGACCGGGAGGTAACTGTATTGACACCGCCCATGATGGGCGCAATTGGGCACTTTATATTTATTAAGTAGGGCTATCTGGTGATTGCGGTGGTCACATCTCCCGGCGGTTACATAAACAACAAAAATGTAGACCGGCAGATGACTGTATTGTCAACGCCCACGACGGGCGGTACTAGGGGAGGCGACATTTGCATAGCGCGCCTTTTTCCCCCTTCTGTTCCGGTGAGTCTGAAAGGAAGTGGTACAGTTACTTATCTTATTATGCATCCTTTATGATATCATATGCGTAATTAGGACCGGAGACTGTCTTCCGCTGTTGCGGTGGAGTTCTGGATCTGACCATACTGCTCAGAGAGGAGTTAGTTTTATCGGTCAAGCAGGCACCTCAGCAGTTCCCTGCTGAGGTGTACTGGTAACTTGCAAGTCTATTTAAGCTTTCCTGGCCTATTTACACTCAAATAATAAAAAAATAAAAAAAAAGTTACCATTTTAAAATTTAAAGTGATAGTAACGTTTTTTTGTATATTGGGATTTTTATAAAAAAAAATTTCTTTGATATGCAGAACTACCAATCCCTTTTCTATTCCTCATGTATGAGAGGAAGTTAATCCTTGGGGATAGTCTTTTTTTTCTGAGACATTTCCCAAAGAGGATGCTGTTCTGAAATCTAATGACAATGTTCAATATAAACAGTTTTTCTCCTCAGGATTCCCAACATTTTATTGCCCTCACATGCAGTGCCCTGCGCTTCCTCTATAACTCATTCTGGGTTATGTTACAAGACATCGGTCCTCTCATGTCTTCTGATGCGTTGTCGGCTTTTCCAATGTTGCAGGGAAAGCGTTAGAGGAAAAACAGACATTCAGCAAGCGAGGTTTCTGACACAGTGTAATTCCTCTTGCTGATACTGAAGTTGTACCTTTCAGGTTTAAGCTAGAACACCTCCGTTACTCAAGGAGGTTTTAGCTACTTTTTATGACAGCGATTCCACGGTCGTAGTTAATCCTGAAACATTTTAAAAAAAAAAGTCCCCAAGGTGGAATGAGCTGTTTTCACCTTAGCTAAGAGAACTACTATACCCTTAGAGGATAGTTGTGCTTCAAAGATCCTATGGACCAGAAATTAGCGGGCTTCCAATGGTAGCCAGCTGTGTACATTGCTACTGTCACTGGTGCAACGGCATATTGGTTGACGCGTTGCCTGACGCTACTAGGACTGACATTCCCCTGGATTAAATCCAGGATAGGATAAAAGCTCTTAAATTGGCTAATTCCTTTATTACGAATGCTTACCCTTTAAGGTATCAACTGGGAACAAAGATTTCAGGTTTCTCTGTTCTAGCTCGCATAATCTTATGGTTAAAACCTTGATCTGTGGATGTATCCTCTAAGTCTAAGATTTAGCGATTTACTTACAAGGGGAAGACCTTGTTTGGACTGGGTTTGAAGGAAATAATCTCTGATATTACGGGAGGTAGGGTTCATCTTCTCCCTCAAGATATGAGAAACAAACAAATGGGACGACAGAGTAATTTTCGTTCTTTCAAAATTTTAAGGGAAATTCTTCCTCTTCCGCCTCCAAGCAGGGACAATCTAAGCCTACATGGAGACCCAACCAGTAAGCCTACATGGAGACCCAACCAGTCTTGCAACAAGGGTAAACAATCCAAGAATCCTGCTATTGAATCCAAGACAGCATGAAGGGCATGCCCCTGATCCGGGACCGGATCTGGTAGGCGGCAGACTTTCCTTCTTCGTTCAGGATTGGGTTCGGACGGTCAGGATCCCTGGGCAATAGAAATAGTGTCTCAGGGGTACAAATTGGAGTTCAAAAGTTTTCCTCCCAGAGGCAGGTTTCTACTTTCAAGATTATCTGCAGACCAGATAAAGAGAGAGGCGTTCTTACATTGTGTAGGAGACCTCTCCGCCCTGGGAGTGATTGTTCCCGTTCCAGTACAGGAACAGGGGCAGGGTTTTTATTCCAATCTGTTCGTAGTTCCCAAAAAGGAGGGAACCTTCAGACCAATTTTAGACCTCAGGAGTCTAAACAAATTTCTCCGGTTTCCGTCTTTCAAGATGGAAACCATTCGTTCCATTCTTCCATTGATCCAGGTGGGTCAATTTATGACAACAGTGGATTTAAAGGACACATAGCTACATGTTCCTATCCACAGGGATCATCACAAGTTCCTAAGGTTTGCCTTTCTTGACAAACACTTCCAGTTTGTGGCTCTTCCTTTCGGTCTGGCCACGGCTCCCAGAATCTTCACAAGGGTTCTGGGGTCTCTACTGTCGGTTCTAAGGCCACGGGGCATTGGGGTGGCACCTTATCTGGACGATATTCTAATCCAGGCTCCATCTTTTCAACAAGCAAGATCCCTTTCCGACATGGTGTTATCTTTCCTGAGAACTCACGGGTGGAAGGTAAATTTGGAAAAGAGTTCCTTGGTCCCAAATACAAGGGTGACTTTCTTGGGAACCATAATAGATTCCATATCTATGAAGATTTTTCTGACAGAAGTCAGGAAATCAAAGATTGTCGATACTTGTCTAGCCCTTCAATCCACTCCTCGGCTGTCAGTGGCCCAGTGCATGGAGGTAATCGGGCTGATGGTGGCGGCTATGGACATCATCCCGTTTGTTCCGTTCCACCTCAGACCTCTGCAGTTAAGCATGCTCAGACAATGGAACGGAGACTATGCAGACTTGTCTCCTCTAATAACCCTGGAGCAGGAGACGAGGGACTCTCTTCAATGGTGGTTGTCTCTGGATCATCTCTCCCAGGGAACCTTCTTTCGCAGACCATCCTGGGTGATTGTGACAACAGACGCCAGCCTTCTAGGGTGGGGAGCTGTCTGGGGTTCCCTAAAGGCTCAGGGAGTTTGGACTCAGTCAGAGTCTGTTCTTCCTATAAACATCCTGGAACTGAGAGCGATCTTCAAAGCTCTTCTGGCCTGGCCTCAGTTAGCCTCGGCCCAGTTTATCAGGTTCCAGTCGGACAACATAACTTAACTGGCTTACATCAATCATCAGGGAGGAACGTGGAGTTCCTTAGCGATGACGGAGGTAACCAAAATAATTCAGTGGGCGGAGGCCTATTCTTGCTATATATCGGCGATCCACATCCCAGGAGTGGTCAACTGGGAGGCGGTCTTTCTAAACAGGTAGACATTTCATCTGGGGGATTGGGAACTCCATTCGGAAGTGTTTTCCAGCCTGATTCTCAAATGGGGTCAGCCAGAATTAGATCTCATGGCATCTCGACAGAATGCCAAGCTCCCGAGATATGGGTCGAGGTCCAGGGACCCCCAGGCGGAACTGATAGATGCTCTGGTGGTTCCTTAGACCTTCAGTCTAGCATACCTATTTCTTCAGTTTGTGCTTCTTCCTTGGGTCATTGCTCGAATCAAACAGGAGAGGGCGTCATTGATTCTCATTGCTCCGGCTTGGCCTCGCAGGATTTGGTATGCAGATCTGGTGGACATGTCATCTCTGCCACCTTGGAGACTTCCGTTGAGGAAGGACCTTTTAATTCAAGGGTCCTTCCTTTACCCAAATCTAGTTTATCTGAAGCTGACTGCTTGGAGATTGAACACTTAATTTTGGCAAAGCAGGGGTTTTCTAACTCGGTCATAGAGACCATGATTCAGGCTCGTAAGCCTGTAACTAGAAAGATTTACCATAAGATATGGCGTAGTTATCTTTATTGGTGTGAATCCAAGGGCTACTCATGGAGTAGAGTTAGGATTCCTAGAATTTTGTCTTTTCCCCAGGAGGGTTTGAAGAAGGGTTTATCAACGAGTTCCCTAAAGGGTCAAATCTCGGCCTTGTCAATTTTGTTACACAAATGTCTGGCGGATGTCCCAGATGTACAATCCTTTTGTCAGGCCTTGGTCAGAATTAGGCCTGTGTTCAAACCAGTTACTCCTCCATGGAGTCTTAATTAGTTCTCAGAGTTCTTTAATTGGCTCCGTTTGAGCCTATGCATTCCTTAGATATTAAAATATTATCTTGGAAAGTTTTGTTTCGTGTTGCGATTTCTTCAGCTCGTAGAGTGTTAGAGCTCTGTGCATTACAGTTCGAGTCTCCTTACCTTATTTCTTTCATGTAATTAGCAAGAGTCCATGAGCTAGTGACGTATGGGATATACATTCCTACCAGGAGGGGCAAAGTTTCCCAAACCTTAAAATGCCTATAAATACACCCCTCACCACACCCACAATTCAGTTTTACAAACTTTGCCTCCTATGGAGGTGGTGAAGTAAGTTTGTGCTAGATTCTACGTTGATATGCGCTCCGCAGCAAGTTGGGGCCCGGTTTTCCTCTCAGCGTGCAGTGAATGTCAGAGGGATGTGAGGAGAGTATTGCCTATTTGAATTCAATGATCTCCTTCTACGGGGTCTATTTCATAGGTTCTCTGTTATCGGTCGTGGAGATTCATCTCTTACCTCCCTTTTCAGATCGACGATATACTCTTATATATATACCATTACCTCTGCTGATTTTCGTTTCAGTACTGGTTTGGCTTTCTACAAACATGTAGATGAGTGTCCTGGGGTAAGTAAGTCTTATTTTCTGTGACACTCTAAAGCTATGGTTGGGCACTTTTTTATAAAGTTCTAAATATATGTATTCAAACATTTATTTGCCTTGACTCAGGATGTTCAATATTCCTTTTTTTCAGACAGTCAGTTTCATATTTGGGATAATGCATTTGAATCAATCATTTTTTCTTACCTTAAAAAATTTGACTTTTTCCCTGTGGGCTGTTAGGCTCGCGGGGGCTGAAAATGCTTCATTTTATTGCGTCATTCTTGGCGCGGACTTTTTTGGCGCAAAAAATCTTTCTGTTTTCCGGCGTCATACGTGTCGCCGGAAGTTGCGTCATTTTTTTGACGTTCTTTTGCGCCAAAAATGTCGGCGTTCCGGATGTGGCGTCATTTTTGGCGCCAAAAGCATTTAGGCGCCAAATAATGTGGGCGTCTTATTTGGCGCTAAAAAAAAATATGGGCGTCGCTTTTGTCTCCACATTATTTAAGTCTCATTATTTATTGCTTCTGGTTGCTAGAAGCTTGTTCACTGGCATTTTTTTCCCCATTCCTGAAACTGTCATTTAAGGAATTTGATCAATTTTGCTTTATATGTTGTTTTTTCTATTACATATTGCAAGATGTTCCACGTTGCAACTGAGTCAGAAGATACTTCAGGAAAATCACTGCCCGGTGCTGGAGCTACCAAGCTAAGTGTATCTGCTATAATTTTTGGTATCTGTTTCTCCAGCTGTTGTTTGTATTGCATGTCATGACAAACTTATTAATGCAGATAAAATTTCCTTTAGTACTGTTACATTACCTGTTGCTGTTCCGTCAACATCTAATTTTCAGAGTGTTTCTGATAAACATAAGAGATTTTATTTTTTAAATCCATTAAGAAGGCTATGTCTGTTATTTCTCCTTCTAGTTTACATAAAAGTCTTTTAAAACTTCTCTTTTTTCAGATGAATTTTTAAATGAACATCATCATTCTTATACTGATAATGGTTCTTCTGGTTCAGAGGTTTCTGTCTCAGAGGTTGATGCTGATAAATCTTTTTATTTGTTCAAGATGGAATTTATTCGTTCTTTATTTAAAGAAGTATTAATTGCATTAGAAATAGAGGATTCTGGTCCTCTTGATACTAAATCTAAACGTTTAAATAAGGTTTTTTAAATCTCCTGTAGTTATTCCAGAGGTGTTTAATCTCCCTGATGCTATTTCTGAAGTAATTTCCAGGGAATGGAATAATTTGGGTAATTCTTTTACTCCTTCTAAACGTTTAAGCAATTATATCCTGTGCCATCTGACAGATTAGAGTTTTTTGGGACAAAATCCCTAAGGTTATGGGGCTGTCTCTACTCCTGCTAAATGTACTACTATTCCTACGGCAGATAGTACTTCATTTAAGGATCCTTTAGATAGGAAAATTGAATCCTTTCTAAGAAAAGCTTACTTATGTTCAGGTAATCTTCTTAGACCTGCTATATTTTTAGCGGATGTTGCTGCAGCTTCAACTTTTTAGTTAGAAGCTTTAGCGCAACAAGTAACAGATCATAATTTTATAGCATTATTATTATTCTATAACATGCTAATAATTTTATTGGTGATACCATCTTTTGATATCATTAGAGTTGTCAGGTATATGTCTCTAGCTATTTTAGCTAGAAAAGCTTTATGGATTAAACTTGGAATGCTGATATGTCTTCTAAGTCAACTTTGCTTTCCCTTTCTTTCCAGGGTAATAAATTATTATCTTAACTGTTTCTGGAAGGAAGGGAACTTTTTTACCAAAGGATAAAAAATCTAAGGTAAATTTAGGTCTAATAATCATTTTCGTTCCTTTCCTCACAACAAGGAACAAAAGCCTGATCCTTCATCCTCAGGAGCGGTATCAGTTTGGAAACTATTTCCAGTTTGGAATATATCCAAGCCTTATAGAAACCTATAGCCAGCTCCTAAGTACCCATGAAGGTGCGGCCCTTATTCCAGCTCAGCTGGTATGGGGCAGATTACGTTTTCTTCAAAGAAATTTGGATCAATTCCGTTCTCAATCTCTGGTTTCAGAACATTGTTTCAGAAAGGTACAGAATTGGCTTCAAGTTAAGGCCTCCTGCTAAGAGATTTTTTTCTTTCCCGTGTCCCAGTTAACACAGCAAAGGCTCAGCATTTCTGAAATGTGTTTCAGATCTAGAGTTGGCTGGAGTAATTATGCCAGTTCCAGTTCTGGAACAGGGGCTGGGGTTTTATTTTATCTCTTCATTGTACCAAAGAAGGTCAATATTGAATCGTTATGTAAGGATACCAACATTCAAGATGGTTACTGTAGGACTATCCTGCCTTTTGTTTAGCAAGGGCATTATATGTCTACAATAGATTTACAGGATGTGTATCTGCATATTCCGATTCTTCCAGATCACTTTTAGTGTCTGAGATTCTCTTTTCTCCAACATAGGTGTGTCCGGTCCACGGCGTCATCCTTACTTGTGGGATATTCTCCTCCCCAACAGGAAATGGCAAAGAGCCCAGCAAAGCTGGTCACATGATCCCTCCTAGGCTCCGCCTTCCCCAGTCATTCTCTTTGCCGTTGTACAGGCAACATCTCCACGGAGATGGCTTAGAGTTTTTTAGTGTTTAACTGTAGTTTTTATTATTCAATCAAGAGTTTGTTATTTTAAAATAGTGCTGGTATGTACTATTTACTCTGAAACAGAAAAGAGAAGAAGATTTCTGTTTGTAAGAGGAAAATGATTTTAGCAACCGTTACTAAAATCGATGGCTGTTTCCACACAGGACTGTTGAGAGGAATTAACTTCAGTTGGGGGAACAGTGAGCAGACTTTTGCTGCTTGAGGTATGACACATTCTAACAAGACGATGTAATGCTGGAAGCTGTCATTTTCCCTATGGGATCCGGTAAGCCATTTTTATAACAGACAGAAAAAAAGGGCTTCACAAGGGCTTTTTAAGACTGTAGACATTTTCTGGGCTAAATCGATTTATATATAAACATATTTTATACTCCATAGCCTTGAGGAATTATTTTAATCTTGGGAATTTTGTAAAATAACCGGCAGGCACTGTATTGGACACCTTATTCTCTAGGGGCTTTCCCTAATCATAGGCAGAGTCTCATTTTCGCGCCTGTATTGCGCACTTGTTTTTGAGAAGCATGACATGCAGATGCATGTGTGAGGAGCTCTGATACATAGAAAAGACTTTCTGAAGGCGTCATTTGGTATCGTATTCCCCTTTGGGCTTGGTTGGGTCTCAGCAAAGCAGATACCAGGGACTGTAAAGGGGTTAAATATAAAAACGGCTCCGGTTCCGTTATTTTAAGGGTTAAAGCTTCCAAATTTGGTGTGCAATACTTTTAAGGCTTTAAGACACTGTGGTGAAATTTTGGTGAATTTTGAACAATTCCTTCATACTTTTTCGCAATTGCAGTAATAAAGTGTGTTCAGTTTAAAATTTAAAGTGACAGTAACGGTTTTATTTTAAAACGTTTTTTTGTACTTTGTTATCAAGTTTATGCCTGTTTAACATGTCTGAACTACCAGATAGACTGTGTTCTGAATGTGGGGAAGCCAAGGTTCCTTCTCATTTAAATAGATGTGATTTATGTGACACAAAATTTAGAGAAAATGATGCCCAAGATGATTCCTCAAGTGAGGGGAGTAAGCATGGTACTGCATCATCCCCTCCTTCGTCTACACCAGTCTTGCCCACACAGGAGGCCCCTAGTACATCTAGCGCGCCAATACTCCTTACTATGCAACAATTAACGGCTGTAATGGATAATTCTATCAAAAACATTTTAGCCAAAATGCCCACTTATCAGCGAAAGCGCGACTGCTCTGTTTTAGAAAATACTGAAGAGCATGAGGACGCTGATGATATTGGTTCTGAAGGGCCCCTACACCAGTCTGAGGGGGCCAGGGAGGTTTTGTCTGAGGGAGAAATTTCAGATTCAGGGAAAATTTCTCAACAAGCTGAACCTGATGTGATTACATTTAAATTTAAGTTGGAACATCTCCGCGCTCTGCTTAAGGAGGTGTTATCCACTCTGGATGATTGTGAGAATTTGGTCATTCCAGAGAAACTATGTAAAATGGACAAGTTCCTAGAGGTCCCGGGGCCCCCCGAAGCTTTTCCTATACCCAAGCGGGTGGCGGACATTGTAAATAAAGAATGGGAAAGGCCCGGTATACCTTTCGTCCCTCCCCCCATATTTAAAAAATTGTTTCCTATGGTCGACCCCAGAAAGGACTTATGGCAGACAGTCCCCAAGGTCGAGGGGGCGGTTTCTACTCTAAACAAACGCACCACTATACCCATAGAAGATAGTTGTGCTTTCAAAGATCCTATGGATAAAAAATTAGAAGGTTTGCTTAAAAAGATGTTTGTTCAGCAAGGTTACCTTCTACAACCAATTTCATGCATTGTTCCTGTCACTACAGCCGCGTGTTTCTGGTTCGATGAGCTAGAAAAGGCGATCAATATTAATTCTTCTTCTTATGAGGAGATTATGGACAGAATTCGTGCTCTCAAATTGGCTAATTCTTTCACCCTAGACGCCACTTTGCAATTGGCTAGGTTAGCGGCGAAAAATTCTGGGTTTGCTATTGTGGCGCGCAGAGCGCTTTGGTTAAAATCTTGGTCAGCGGATGCGTCTTCCAAGAACAAATTGCTTAACATTCCTTTCAAGGGGAAAACGCTGTTTGGCCCTGACTTGAAAGAGATTATCTCTGATATCACTGGGGGCAAGGGCCACGCCCTTCCTCAGGATAGGTCTTTCAAGGCCAAAAATAAACCTAATTTTCGTCCCTTTCGCAGAAACGGACCAGCCCCAAGTGCTACGTCCTCTAAGCAGGAGGGTAATACTTCTCAAGCCAAGCCAGCCTGGAGACCAATGCAAGGCTGGAACAAGGGAAAGCAGGCCAAGAAACCTGCCACTGCTACCAAGACAGCATGAGATGTTGTCCCCCGATCCGGGACCGGATCTGGTGGGGGGCAGACTCTCTCTCTTCGCTCAGGCTTGGGCAAGAGATGTTCTGGATCCTTGGGCGCTAGAAATAGTCTCCCAAGGTTATCTTCTGGAATTCAAGGGGCTTCCCCCAAGGGGGAGGTTCCACAGGTCTCAATTGTCTTCAGACCACATAAAAAAACAGGCATTCTTGCATTGTGTAGAAGACCTGTTAAAAATGGGAGTGATTCATCCTGTTCCATTAGGAGAACAAGGGATGGGGTTCTACTCCAATCTGTTCGTAGTTCCCAAAAAAGAGGGAACGTTCAGACCAATCTTAGATCTCAAGATCCTAAACAAGTTTCTCAAGGTTCCATCGTTCAAAATGGAAACCATTCGAACAATTCTTCCTTCCATCCAGGAAGGTCAATTCATGACCACGGTGGATTTAAAGGATGCGTATCTACATATTCCTATCCACAAGGAACATCATCGGTTCCTAAGGTTCGCATTCCTGGACAAGCATTACCAGTTTGTGGCACTTCCGTTCGGATTAGCCACTGCTCCAAGGATTTTCACAAAGGTACTAGGGTCCCTTCTAGCTGTGCTAAGACCAAGGGGCATTGCAGTAGTACCTTACTTGGACGACATTCTGATTCAAGCGTCGTCCCTTCCTCAAGCAAAGGCTCACACGGACATTGTCCTGGCCTTTCTCAGATCTCACGGATGGAAAGTGAACGTAGAAAAGAGTTCTCTATCTCCGTCAACAAGGGTTCCCTTCTTGGGAACAATAATAGACTCCTTAGAAATGAGGATTTTTCTGACAGAGGCCAGAAAAACAAAACTTCTAAACTCTTGTCAAATACTTCATTCTGTTCCTCTTCCTTCCATAGCGCAGTGCATGGAAGTAATAGGTTTGATGGTAGCGGCAATGGACATAGTTCCTTTTGCGCGCATTCATCTAAGACCATTACAACTGTGCATGCTCAGTCAGTGGAATGGGGACTATACAGACTTGTCTCCGACGATACAAGTAAATCAGAGGACCAGAGATTCACTCCGTTGGTGGCTGTCCCTGGACAACCTGTCACAGGGGATGAGCTTCCGCAGACCAGAGTGGGTCATTGTCACGACCGACGCCAGTCTGGTGGGCTGGGGTGCGGTCTGGGGACCCCTGAAAGCTCAGGGTCTTTGGTCTCGGGAAGAATCTCTTCTACCGATAAATATTCTGGAACTGAGAGCGATATTCAATGCTCTCAAGGCTTGGCCTCAGCTAGCAAAGGCCAAGTTCATACGGTTTCAATCAGACAACATGACAACTGTTGCGTACATCAACCATCAGGGGGGAACAAGGAGTTCCCTGGCGATGGAAGAAGTGACCAAAATCATTCAATGGGCGGAGACTCACTCCTGCCACTTGTCTGCAATCCACATCCCAGGAGTGGAAAATTGGGAAGCGGATTTTCTGAGTCGTCAGACATTTCATCCGGGGGAGTGGGAACTCCATCCGGAAATCTTTGCCCAAATTACTCAACTGTGGGGCATTCCAGACTTGGATCTGATGGCCTCTCGTCAGAACTTCAAGGTTCCTTGCTACGGGTCCAGATCCAGGGATCCCAAGGCGACTCTAGTAGATGCACTAGTAGCACCTTGGACCTTCAAACTAGCTTATGTATTCCCGCCGTTTCCTCTCATCCCCAGGCTGGTAGCCAGGATCAATCAGGAGAGGGCATCGGTGATCTTGATAGCTCCTGCGTGGCCACGCAGGACTTGGTATGCAGACCTGGTGAATATGTCATCGGCTCCACCATGGAAGCTACCTTTGAGACGAGACCTTCTTGTTCAAGGTCCGTTCGAACATCCGAATCTGGTCTCACTCCAACTGACTGCTTGGAGATTGAACGCTTGATCTTATCAAAGCGAGGATTCTCAGATTCTGTCATTGATACTCTTGTTCAGGCCAGAAAGCCTGTAACTAGAAAAATTTACCACAAAATATGGAAAAAATATATCTGTTGGTGTGAATCTAAAGGATTCCCTTGGGACAAGGTAAAAATTCCTAAGATTCTATCCTTTCTTCAAGAAGGTTTGGAGAAAGGATTATCTGCAAGTTCCTTAAAGGGACAGATTTCTGCCTTGTCTGTGTTACTTCACAAAAAGCTGGCAGCTGTGCCAGATGTTCAAGCCTTTGTTCAGGCTCTGGTTAGAATCAAGCCTGTTTACAAACCTTTGACTCCTCCTTGGAGTCTCAATTTAGTTCTTTCAGTTCTTCAGGGGGTTCCGTTTGAACCCTTACATTCCGTTGATATTAAGTTATTATCTTGGAAAGTTTTGTTTTTGGTTGCAATTTCTTCTGCTAGAAGAGTTTCAGAATTATCTGCTCTGCAGTGTTCTCCTCCTTATCTGGTGTTCCATGCAGATAAGGTGGTTTTACGTACTAAACCTGGTTTTCTTCCGAAAGTTGTTTCTAACAAAAACATTAACCAGGAGATAGTCGTGCCTTCTTTGTGTCCGAATCCAGTTTCAAAGAAGGAACGTTTGTTGCACAATTTGGATGTTGTTCGTGCTCTAAAATTCTATTTAGATGCTACAAAGGATTTTAGACAAACATCTTCCTTGTTTGTTGTTTATTCAGGTAAAAGGAGAGGTCAAAAAGCAACTTCTACCTCTCTCTCTTTTTGGATTAAAAGCATCATCAGATTGGCTTACGAGACTGCCGGACGGCAGCCTCCTGACAGAATCACAGCTCATTCCACTAGGGCTGTGGCTTCCACATGGGCCTTCAAGAACGAGGCTTCTGTTGATCAGATATGTAAGGCAGCGACTTGGTCTTCACTGCACACTTTTACTAAATTTTACAAGTTTGATACTTTTGCTTCTTCTGAGGCTATTTTTGGGAGAAAGGTTTTGCAAGCCGTGGTGCCTTCCATCTAGGTGACCTGATTTGCTCCCTCCCTTCATCCGTGTCCTAAAGCTTTGGTATTGGTTCCCACAAGTAAGGATGACGCCGTGGACCGGACACACCTATGTTGGAGAAAACAGAATTTATGTTTACCTGATAAATTACTTTCTCCAACGGTGTGTCCGGTCCACGGCCCGCCCGGGTTTTTTAATCAGGTCTGATAATTTATTTTCTTTAACTACAGTCACCACGGTATCATATGGTTTCTCCTATGCAAATATTCCTCCTTTACGTCGGTCGAATGACTGGGGAAGGCGGAGCCTAGGAGGGATCATGTGACCAGCTTTGCTGGGCTCTTTGCCATTTCCTGTTGGGGAGGAGAATATCCCACAAGTAAGGATGACGCCGTGGACCGGACACACCGTTGGAGAAAGTAATTTATCAGGTAAACATAAATTCTGTTTTTAGACAAGCATTACCAGTTTTGTGGCTCTACCGTTTGGCCTAGCCTCAGTTCCAAGAATTTTTTTCAAAGGTTCTCGGTGCCCTTCTTTCTGTAATCAGAGAACAGGGTTTTGGTATTTCCTTATCTTGGACGATATCTTGGTACTTGCTCAGTCTTCTCATTTTCGAAGAATCTCATACGAATCGACTTGTGTTGTTTCTTCAAGTTCATGGTTGGAGGATCAATTTACCAATCAGTTCATTGATTCCTCAGACAAGGGTAACCTTTTTAGGTTTCTAGATAGATTCAGTGTCTATGACTCTGTCCTTGTCAGACAAGAGAAGTTTAACATTGATATCAGCTTGTCAAAACCTTCAGTCACAATCATTCCCTTTGGTAGCCTTTTGCATGGAAATTTTAGGTCTTAGGACTGCCGCATCAGATGCGATCTCCTTTGCTCGTTTTCACATGCGATCTCTTCAGCTCTGTATGCTGAACCAATGGTGCAGGGATTACTCAAAGATATCTCAATTAATATCTTTAAACCGATTATACGACACTCTCTGACATGGTGGACAGATCACCATCGTTTAGTTCAGGGGGCTTCTTTGTTCTTCCGACCTGGACTATAATCTCAACAGATGCAAGTCTTACAGGTTGGGGAGCTGTGTGGGGGTATCTGACGGCACAAGGGGTTTGGGAATCTCAGGAGGTGAGATTTCCGATCAATATTTTGGAATTTTCAGAGCTCTTCAGTCTTGGCCTCTTATGAAGAGAGAGTTGTTCATTTGTTTTCAGATAGACAATGTCACAACTGTGGCATACATCAATCATCAAGGAGGGACTCACAGTCCTCTGGCTATGAAAGAAGTATCTCGAATTTTGGTTTGGGCGGAATCCAGCTCCTGTCTAATCTCTGCGGTTCATATCCCAGGTATGGACGATTGGAAAGCGGATTATCTCAGTCGCCAAACGTTGCACCTGGGCGAATGGTCTTCGCTCAGAGGTATTTCCTCAGATTGTTCAAATGTGGGAACTCCCAGAAATAGATCTGATGGCTTCTCATCTAAACAAGAAACTTCCCTGGTATCTGTCCGGATCCCGGGATCCTCGGGCGGAGGCAGTGGATGCATTATCTCTTCCTTACAAGTGTCATCCTGCCTATATCTTTCCGCCTCTAGTTATTCTTCCAAGGGTATTCTCCAATATTCTAAAGGAATGCTCGTTTGTCCTGCTGGTAGCTCCAGCATGGCCTCACAGGTTTTGGTATGCGGATCTTGTCCGGATGGCCTCTTGCCAGCTGTGGACTCTTCCGTTAAGACCAGTCTTTCTGTCTCAAGGTTCTTTTTTCCATCAGGATCTCAAAACCTTAATTTTAAGGTATGGAGTTTGAACGCTTGATTCTTGATCAAAGAGGTTTCTCTGACTCTGTGATTGATACTATGTGACAGGCTCGTAAATCTGTATCTAGAGAGATATATTATAGAGTCTGGAAGACTTATATTTCTTCAGGATGGTTTAGATAAAGGTTTGTCCGCAAGTTCCTTGGAAGACAAATCTCTGCTCTTTCTGTTCTTTTTCACAGAAGGATTGCTAATCTTCCTGATATTCATTGTTTTGTACAACCTTTGGTTCGTATAAAACCTGTCATTAAGTCAATTTCTCCTCCTTGGAGTTTGAATTTGGTTCTGGGGGCTCTTCAAGCTCCTCCTTTTGAACCCATGCATTCTTTGGTCATTATATTACTTTCTTGGAAAGTTTTGTTTCTTTTGGCCATCTCTTCTGCCAGAAGAGTCTCTGAATTATCTACTCTTTTTTGTGAGTCTCCTTTTCTGATTTTGCATCAGGATAAGGCGGTGCTGCGAACTTCTTTTGAATTTTTTACCTAAGGTTGTGAATTCTAACAACATTAGTAGAGAAATTGTGGTTCCTTCATTATGTCCTAATCCTATGAATTCTAAGGAGAAATCATTGCATTCTTTGGATGCTGATAGAGCTTTGTAATATTATGTTGAAGCTACTAAGTCTTTCCGAAAGACTTCTAGTCTATTTGTCATCTTTTCCGGTTCTAGAAAGACCAGAAAGCTTCTGCCATTTCTTTGGCATCTTGGTTGAAATCTTTATTTCATCATGCCTATGTTGAGTCGGGTAACACTCCGCCTCAAAGGATTACAGCTCATTCTACTAGGTCAGTTTCTACTTCCTGGGCGTTTAGGAATGAAGCTTCGGTTGATCAGATTTGCAAAGCAGCAACTTGGTCCTCTTTGCATACTTTTACTAAATTCTACCATTTTGATGTGTTCTTCTTCTGAAGCAGTTTTTGGTAGAAACGTACTTCAGGCAGTGGTTTCAGTTTGAATCTTCTGCTTATGTTTTTTCATTAAAATTTTATTCTGGGTGTGGATTATTTTCAGCAGGAATTGGCTGTCTTTATTTTATCCCTCCCTCTCTAGTGACTCTTGCGTGGAAAGATCCACATCTTGGGTAATCATTATCCCATACGTCACTAGCTCATGGACTCTTGCTAATTACATGAAAGAAAACATAATTTATGTAAGAACTTACCTGATAAATTCATTTCTTTCATATTAGCAAGAGTCCATGAGGCCCGCCCTTTTTTGTGGTGGTTTTGATTTTTTTGTATAAAGCACAATTATTCCAATTCCTTATTTTATATGCTTTCGCACTTTTTTCTTATCACCCCACTTCTTGGCTATTCGTTAAACTGAATTGTGGGTGTGGTGAGGGGTGTATTTATAGGCATTTTAAGGTTTGGGAAACTTTGCCCCTCCTGGTAGGAATGTATATCCCATACGTCACTAGCTCATGGACTCTTGCTAATATGAAAGAAATGAATTTATCAGGTAAGTTCTTACATAAATTATGTTTTTCTATTCAGATAAGGTAGTGTTACGTACTAAATTAGGATTTCTTCCTAAAGTAGTTTCTGATTGGAACATTAATCAGGAGATTGTTGTTCCTTCTTTGTGTCCTAATCCTTCTTCTCAAAAAGGAACGACTTCTGCACAATTTGGACATGGTCCGTACTTTAAAGTTTTACCTGCAGGCGACTAAGGACTTTCGTTAGTATTCTTCTTTGTGGCTACTTCTTTCTTTTTGGCTGAAGAGTATCATACGTTTTGCATAGGAGATTGCTGGACAGCAGCCTCCAGAGAGAGTTACGGCTCATTCCATGAGGGCTGTTGCTTCCTCATGGGCGTTCAAGAACGAAGCTTCTCTGGAACAGATTTGCAAGGATGCAACTTGGTCCTCTCTTCACACTTTTCAAAATTCTGCAAATTTGATACTTTTGCTTCGGGTGAGGCCGCGTTTGGGAGAAAGGTTCTTCAAGCAGTGGTGCCTTCCGTTTAAGGTCCCTGTCTTGTCCCTCCCGTATCATCTGTGTACTCTAGCTTGGGTATTGAATTCCCGTACCTTAAAGCGACTCCCCCGCACCACTTTCTTGTTTTCTAGTTGTGACATAGCGAGCGGTCCCACCCGCTCTCTAAGTCTGCCCCAAGCGCGTTCACGATAATCTCCCTATCATTTGCGCATGTCTGTTCCAATATTCATTTTAAAAGTTTTGGCCAATATATTAGTATAAAAAACGCTAAGTATTGACATTTTTCTCTTGCTTATATAGTCTGTCATTCTTCAATATATATAATCCTATTCTTCATTAATTCATTCTTCATGCACAAAGTCAGACTACACATGTGCGTCTCATGAATGAGCATGAGAAAGTTACTGTGATGTCGGAACTTTAACACATGCGCAGAACAATCGAGTGACGTTTAGAGTAGGAGCTTCATTCCCCCAGGGGGAAAACTGCCATTGGACGATTGAATAGGACTAGCCTGTCAATCACATATAAAAAATGGCGGGCGGAGGATAGAACATTAATGGAGGACATTTAGAAGGTAAAAATAAAGATTTTTTACATAGGATTGTTAAAAAATGATGATTGAAGGTTCAGCTATTTTTTTGAAAAGGAATATCAAAACGTGAGCAAGTCACTCGGACTTGACCTTCACTTTAAGATCGATGTTAAATCTATGTCTTTAGCTATTTTAGCTAGAAGAGCTTTATGGCTTAAATCATGGAATGCTGACATGGTGTCTAAATCTAGATTACTATCTCTATCTTTCCAGGGTAATAATTTATTTGGTTCTCAATTGGATTCTATTATTTTCACTATCACTGGGGGTAAGGGAGACCTCCTGTGGGAAGATTCTTTCTCATATTCCAACAAATCTTGTGAAGGCTCAGACTTTTCTGAAATGTGTTTCAGACCTAGAGCTTTCAGGGGTGATTGTACCAGTTTCTGTCCAGGAACAGGGGTTTGGGGTTTTTATTCAAATCTATTCATTGTCCCAAAGAAAGAGAATTCTTTCAGACCAGTTCTGGATCTGAAGTTTTTAAATCGTTTTGTAAGAGTCCCAACTTTCAAGATTGTGACTATAAGGACTATTCTGCCTTTTTGTTCAGCAAGGTCATTTTATGTTCACAATAGACTTACAGGATGCTTATCTTCACATTCCAATTCATCCAGACCACTATCGGTTTCTGAGATTCTCTTTTCTAGACAAGCATTACCAATCTGTCGCTCTTCTATTTGGCCTAGCAACAGCTCCAAGAATCTTCTCAAAGGTTCCCGGTGCCCTTCTATCTGTAATCGGAGAGCAGGGTATTGTGGTGTTTCCTTATTTGGACGATATCTTGGTACTAGCTCAGTCTTTTCGTTTAGCAGAATCTCACTCTAAACAACTAATGTGGTTTCTTCAAAGGCATGGTTGGAGGATCAATTTACAAAAGAGTTTCTTGATTCCTCAAACAAGGGTCACCTTTTTAGGTTTCCAGATAGATTCAGTGTCCATGACTCTGTCTTTAACAGACAAGAGACTAATGAAATTGGTTTTAGCTTGTCTAAACATTCAGTCTCGATCATACCCTTCAGTGGCTATGTGCATGGAAGTTTTAGATCTCATGACGGCAGCATCGGACTCGATCCCCTTTGCTCATTTTCATACGAGACCTCTGCAGCTTATAGTCAGATATCACAGCTGATATACTTAAATCCCAGCACTCAACTCTCTCTGTCTTGGTGGTTGAACCATCACCGTATTGTTCAAGGAGCCTCTTTTGTTCACCCTTCCTGGACTGTGATCTCAACGGATGCAAGTCTTACAGGTTGGGGAGCTGTCTGGGGATCTCTGACAGCACAAGGGGTTTGGAATCCTCTAGAGGCGAGGTTACCAATCAATATTTTAGAACTCTCTGCTATTTTCAGAGCTCTTCAGGCTTGGCCTCTATTAAAGAGAGAACTTTTCATTCGTTTTCAGATGGACAATATCATAACTGTGGCATGTCAATCATCAGGGAGGGACTCGCCCTTAAGCAATGAAAGAAGTATCTTGGATACTTTCCTGGGCGGAGTCCAACTCTTGTCTAATTTCTGTGATTCATATCCCAGGTGTAGACAATTGGGAAGCGGATTATCTCAGTCATCAGACTTTACATACGGGGGAGTGGTCTCTCCATCCAGATGTGTTTTATCAGATTGTACAGATGTGGGGTCTTCCAGAAATAGATCTGATGGCCTCTCGTCTGAACAAGAAACTTCCCAGATACCTTTCCAGGTCCAAGGATCATCAGGCGGAGATGGTGGATGCTTTAGCAGTTCCTTGGTTTTACCAACCTGCTTACATTTTTACGCCTCTGGTTCTTTTTCCAAGGGTGATCTCCAAGATCATAATGGAACAATCTCATGTGTTTCTGATAGCACCAGCATAGCCTCACAGGTTTTGGTATGCGGATCTTGTCCGGATGTCCAGTTGCCAACCTTGGCCACTTCCTTTAAGGCCAGACCTTCTGACTCAAGGACCGTTTTTCCATCAGGATCTCTAAATTTGAAGGTATGGAAATTGAACGCTTAGTTCTTAGTCATAGAGGTTTCTCTGACTAAGTGATTAGCACTATGTTACAGGCTTGTAAGTCTGTTTCAAGAAAAATGTATTATCGGGTTTGGAAAACCTATATTTCAGTGTTCAGTTCATAATTATACTTTTAGAATTCCTAGGATTTTACAGTTTCTTCAGGATGGTCTGGATAAGGGTTTTTCTACAAATACTTTGAAGGGACAAATCTCTGCTCTTTCTGTCTTATTTCATAGAAAGATTGCTAAACTTCCTGATATTCACTGTTTTGTTCAGGCTTTGGTTCGTATAAAACCTGTTAAGTCTTTTTCTCCTCCTTGGAGTCTCAATTTGGTTTTAAGGATTTTGCAGGCTCCTCCTTTTGAGCCTATGCATTCTTTGGATATTAAACTACTTTCTTGGAAAGTGTTGTTCCTTTTGGCTATATCTTCTGCTAGAAGAGTTTCTGAGTTGTCGGCTCTCTTGTGAGTCTCCTTATCTAATTTTCCATCAAGATAAAGCTGTTTTGCGGACTTTGTTTAAATTTTTGCCTAAAGTTGTGAACATTAATAGGGAAATTGTTGTTCCTTCCTTGTGTCCTAATCTTAAGAATTCTCTTGAAAGATCTTTACATTCTTTGGATGTGGTAAGAGCTTTGAAATACTATGTTGAGGCTACTAAGGATTTCAGAAAAACTTCTAGTCTATTTGTTATTTTCTCTGGTTCCAGGAAAGGTCAGAAAGCCACTGCCATTTCTTTGTCATCTTGGTTAAAACTTTTGATTCACAAAGCTTATTTGGAGGCAGGGCAGTTTTCTACCACACGTCAAGAGGAGTAGACTAAGCAAAGTTTTCCTTTTACTGCAGGGACATTCCTGTCTTTTTGGAATTCCAGCCAGTCTTGGTCCAGGGGGTAGCAATCTAAGATTTCCTCCCAGGGGCAGATTTTTCCTTTCTAGAGTATCTGCGGTCCAGGTATGATGAGAGGCATTTTTGAACTGGGTTCAGGACCTTCCTCTCTGGGAGTGATAGTTCCTGTTCCAGTCAGGGAACGGGATCTAGATATTTACCTCAAGTTTTTCAGAGTACCGTCCTTCAAAGTTGTATCCATTCTTCTTTGGTTCAAGAGATTCTGTTCATGACGAACATAGACCTGAAGGATGTGTATCTTCTTGTTCCAGTTATCTAGGATCTTCTCAATTTTCTGAGATTCCTCATCCGAGTAAGACTCTCTTAGGTCTTGGGGTATTGCAAGGGTGCCCTCCTGGACAATATATGGTTCAGGTGTCATCTTTCCTTCGAGCAAACTCTCTTTCTAGAGATATGGTCTATTCTGCGTTCCCATGGATGGGAACTGAATCTGGGGAAGAGTTTCCTTGTTCCAACTACAAGGGTGATTTTTTTTTTTGGGGACCTTAATAGATTCTCTATCTTGAGAATATTTCTAATAGAGGTCAGATAATCAAAGATTTCTTCCTCTTACCTCTCTCTACAGTCTACTGGTCGGCCCACAGCAAGCTCTAATGGTCCGGTAGATAACTTAACCATTTTGTAACCAGAGGGTTGGGACTTTTGAATGCAGCTGATTTTCCCTTTTATTTTTCAATGGCTCCATGCATGGAGGTATTTGGTCTGGTTCCATGGACGTTATCCCTTTTCTCAAGTTCATTTGAGACTTCTGCAGTTATGCATGCTTAGTCAATGGAGTGGTGACCATTTGGACCTCTTTCAGAGAATAGATCTAGTTCAGCTTTAAGAGATTCTTTTCTGTGTTTTTTTTTTTTTTAGGAGTATCTGTCTCAGGGCACATGTTTCCAGAGACATTCCTGGGTGATTGTGACCACGGATGCCAGCCTGCAGGGCTGGGGAGCAGTCTGAAACTATTTAAAGGCACAAGGACTTTGGACTCAATAGGAGTCTGCTCTTCCCATCAAGATTTTGGAGTTATGAGCGATTTTCAATGCTCTGATGAGGGCTTGTCCTCAGTTGTCCTTAGCCAGGTTTATCAGGTTCCAGTCGAACATTATCACCTCTGGGGCTTACATCAACCACCAAGGAGGAACTTGGGGCTCCTTAGCCTTTAAGGAGGTGGCTAGGTTTGTTCAGTGGGCGGACGCTCACAATTTCTGTCTTATCTGCCATCCACATTCTAGAAGGGTTCAACTGGGAAGTGAACTTCCTAAGCAGACAGATTTTTCTTCCGGGGAGTGGGTTCTCCATCCGGAAGTGTTCTCCAGGTTCACCCTAAAATGGGGGGGGGGACCGGAGTTGAATTTGATGGCGTCTCGGCAGAACGCCAAGCTTCCAAGGTTCGGTTAAGGTCAAGATATATGTTGGCCAGATTCCTCAATGGCGACTCTGCCAAGCGGTGCTGACACGCCAGGTAGTGATTGCAGGGATCAGATTCTCCGTGAAAACCTCTGTGATGAGCTGAAGTGATCAGCTCAGATGAGCACGTAAAATCCACAGACTGCTATGGGTAACAAACAATTTCACCAGAGCAAGGAAGAGTTGTAAAAAGTTCTGTTTTATTAAAACCACTTAAAAGTTGCTTTGCAACGTGTTTCTCGGCTAACAGTGCCGTTTCATCAGGCTACATAATTATTACACTCTACCTTGCTACCTTTAACTGTGCACTAAACCAATCAGCAGTCCGTGTTACGGACAACACCCAAATCACTGCAGAGTTTCTTGCTTGGATTGAAGTGAGTTCTTTCTTAACCCCTTAATGACCACAATGCACCCTGTATGTCACTGGTCGTTAAGGGTTTTTTCAGGACATAATAGCACAAGTCTAGCAAGAACACGCTATTAATTCCCTCCCTCCAGCAGGCTTTGTGGAATAGAGCAGTCTCAACGCTGGTGGCAAGACCGCGCTATAAAACAATCAAGTCCCAAAAAAAGGCCAGCGACATACAGGGTACGTCGCTGGTCCTTAAGGGGTTAAAGGTGTAAATACAAATAAACAAGCTAAATTCTTATTCTTTTGACCCTGCATACTGCAGATAATACTAAGCGGCTTACCCTAAATATAAGTTTTATCCACCAGTGCCATTGAAAATAGTAAGCAACTTGGAATATGTATTCGTAATCAAAAAACATCTAATATATACACTGGTGGATAAAACTTATATTTAGGGTAAGCCGCTTAGTATTATCTGCAGTATGCAGGGTCAAAAGAATAAGAATTTAGCTTGTTGTACATATATTTGTTTCGTTTGCATATGCATCTGTTTATTTGTATTTACACCTTTAAGAAAGAACTCACTTTAGTCCAAGCAAGAAGCTTTGTTCTCCGCACACGTTATAAACCTCAAGACTTTCAAAGAGCATAGATCCTATCTCTAGGGGTGTGTGGTTTACAGAGCTTCTGATTCGCCTGCAGTGATTTGGGCGTTGTCCGTAACACAGACTGCTGATTGGCTTAGTGCACAGTTAAAGGTAGCAAGGTAGAGTGTAATAATTATGTAGCCTAATGAAACGGCACTGTTAGCCGAGAAACGCGTTGCAAAGCAACTTTTAAGTGGTTTTAATAAAACAGAACTTTTTACAACTCTTCCTTGCTCTGGTGAAATTGTTTGTTACCCATAGCAGTCTGTGGATTTTACGTGCCCATCTCAGCTGATCACTTCAGCTCATCACGGAGGTTTTCACGGAGAATCGGATCCCTGCAATCACAACCTGGCGTGTCAGCACCGCTTGGCAGAGTCGCCATTGAGGAGTCAGCTGAACGGCTCTAAAGTTTCGGTCCGCCCACTATTGCACTGCATGTGCATATTTGTTTGTGAGTATATCATCTATTTCATGAACTTTTGGTTGTTGTACAAATTGGAACTTGCTGCACCAAGAGCGCCTCTTTTTTACTTTTGTCTTCTAGGACATTTATTATCTCTGCATACAACTTGGAGAGAGCTGCTCATCATCGGATTGATGAACTTTTTATCCACATTGACAAATATTGGTCTGAGTATCTACTAGAGGGACTTATCCTAGGTATTTAAGACTCCCTTTC
This sequence comes from Bombina bombina, assembly GCF_027579735.1. Classification (NCBI taxonomy): domain Eukaryota; kingdom Metazoa; phylum Chordata; class Amphibia; order Anura; family Bombinatoridae; genus Bombina; species Bombina bombina. The sequence continues at coordinate 613,060,559 of NC_069499.1, read as the reverse complement.
TCCTCTTATCTTGTTGGGAATTATTTATATATTATTACAACATAATAATATCCTTTCTATGGTATCTTATAGAGTACAATAACGTTGATATTGGCATCTCAAAAGTTAATATTATCACATGTGATTGTATATATTGGCGCACCTCTGTTATTCTTTTGGTTAACACAGCAGTTGTACTGTGCTTAAACCATACTTGTTTTTCTATATGTTGGCCATCCTGATAGTTGCTCTGGCGGTTACTTGGGCTTTCAGTCTTGCATACCTGTTCCTCTGTTTGTTCTCCTTCCACAAGTCATTGCTCGTATCAAATAGGAGAGAGCATCAGTAATTCTAATAGCTTCTGCGTGGCTTTGCAGGACCTGGTATGCAGACCTAGTTAAGATGTCATGTCTTTCACCTTGGAGGTTTCTTCTGAGGGAAGGACCTTCTAACACAGGGTTCATTCCTTCATCCAGATCTCGTTTCTTTGAAGCTGATTGCTTGGAGATTGAACGCTTAGTTCTATCTAAGCGTGGCTTTTTTGAGTCGGTCATTGTGACCTTGATTCAGGTTTGGAAGCCTGTTATTAGAAAAATGTACCATAAGGTATGGCGTATATACCTTTATTGGTGGGAATCCAAGTGCTACTCTGTGTCAGGTCAGGATTCCTAGGATTTTGTCCTTTATCCAGGAAGGTCTGAAGAAGGAGGATGTGCCAGATGTTTATTCCTTTTTTGTCAGGCCCTGGTCAGTATCAGGCCTGTGTTTAAGTCTGTTGCTCCTCCTTGGAGCCTTAACCTTGTTCTTAAAGTTTTGCAGCAGGCTACATTTGAGCCATTGCATTCCATAGATATTAAGTTGTTATCTTGGAAGGTTTTGTTTCTTATTGCTATCTCTTCTGCTCGGAGAGTCTCGAAACTCTTGGCTTTGCAGTGTGATTCGCCTTACCTTATTTTTCATGCTGTTAAGGCGGTTCTTCGTACTAAATTGGGATTTCTCCCTAAAGTGGTTTCAGATAGAAATATTAATCAGGAAATTGTTGTTCCTTCTCTGTCCTTATCTTTCTTCTCATAAGGAACGTTTGTTGCACAACTTGGATGTTGCGTGTGCTCTTAAATTCTACCTATAGGCGACTAAGGATTTTCGCCAGTCCTCTGCCCTGTTTGTTTCTCTGGAAAGCGTAAAGGTCAGAAAGCTTTTTCTACTTCTCTTTCTCTCTGGTTGAGAAGTATTATTTGTTTTGCTTATGAGACTGCTGGACAGCAGCCTCCTGAGAGAATTACAGCTCATTCCACTAGGGCTGTCTCCTCTTCTTGGGCTTTCAAAAATGAAGCTTCTATGGAACGGATTTGCAAGGCTGCAACTTGGTCCTCTCTGCATACTTTTTCCAAATGTTACAAATTTGATACTTTGGCCTCGGCTGAGGCCTCTTTTAGGAGAAAGGTTCTTCAAGCGGTGGTGCCTTCTCTTTAGATCTGCCTGTCTTTTTCTCCCTCCTTGTCCATTCTGTGTCCTCTAACTTGGGTATTGGTTCCCACTAGTAATTGAATGATGTCCTGGACTCTCCATATCTTAGGAAAGAAAACTAAATTTATGCTTACCTGATACATTTCTTTCTTTCCGGATATGGAGAGTCCACGACCCCACCCATTGTATTAAGACAGTTATTTTTGACTAAACGTCAGGCACCTTTACACCTTTTGTATTATTCCTTTTTCCATTTCCCTTCTGACGAATGACTGGGATTTGTGGGAAGAGAAGTGATACTTAACAGCTTTGCTGTGGTGCTTTTTGCCTCCACCTGCTGGCCAGGAGTGATATTCCCACTAGTAATTGAATGACGTTGTGGACTCTCCATATCCGGAAAGAAAGAAATTTTATCAGGTAAGCATAAATTTTATTTTTTTTGTATGGATTCACCCGTTCAAAATAGTGCATACAGCAGAATTATTATTCCAATTCACGAGAAGTTGCATATTGTATGATTTTGTTTATTCACACCAAACTGTTACTCAAATATTACACTTTCATGTTGACCACATGTTGACTATAAGTTACATGAACTGGATGAGTTATTAGCTGAATACTCTTAACACCACACCTTAAAGGGGCAGTATACACCAATTTTTTTATATAACTGCATGTAATATATACTACTATAAAGAATAAGATGCACAGATACTGATATAAAAATCCAGTAAAAAACTGTTTTAAAAACTTACTTAGAAGCTCTGTTTATCTCTTTTGAAAAGGTAGTTGGAAAGCCCACTGCAAGTGGGAAATAAGACACTCCCCCTCCCCCTTCTTTTGCATATGAAAAGACCCTTTACACAAATAGGAGCAAGCTGGAGTAAGTATCTGTCGGTATGTTCCTAAAACTTTGGGGCTTGGTTAGGAGTCTGAAAATCAGAGCAATGTTATTTAAAAATAATCAAAGCTATACATAAAAAAAAAAAAAAAACAACTTTATGGGCTATATAAATAGATCATCTACAAAACATTTATGCAAAGAAAAAATGAGTGTATAATGTCCCTTTATCACTATCTCCACACCGAATCATACAATGGGCCAGTCAATAGGAAGCTGTATTTTATAAAGTTCTTAAATTTTATTAGTGAGCTATAAAACTGAATAAGAAATACATTCCTAATTGGGTCAGTTAACCCAGAATGTTTGATTGTGTGTGATAAATATGAAATGCATTATTAGAGGATAAATGCGGACAGCAATAGTGGGATTCCTCTTTGATTTCTTGGTGCAGGAATATAACATTTTTTATGTGGTTGAACTTCTCATTTAGTGACAGGAGGGAAGAGAACAATCCCGGTGAAAAACTCAAATTCACCTAGGATAAATTTGGCTTCAGGAGTTAGTCAGTTGTCTCCTTTATGTAAAATACTAATATGCTTTTATGTTCTCCCACTGTTTTAGTTAGGGGCACAAGTAGACCTTAGCCTTTAACGATACATATTATTTACTCTTATTAATTTTATACCAATCAGACCCCCATCCTTACTATATTTGCAGGTTCTGTTCTACAGCTGTTTTCTCTTTTTTTTCACTTGAGTATTTTTGTATATTTTGTACCCTTCTCATTCAGATAAATTTCTACTAACATTTTTCTTTTTGTCCTTCAGGGTGATCTTGGCTGGATGACAAGAGGCTCCATGGTGGGACCATTCCAAGATGCTGCTTTTGCTCAGGCAGTGAGTACGATGGACAAACCTATATACACTGATCCTCCGGTGAAGACCAAGTTTGGATATCACATCATCATGGTTGAAGGAAGGAAGTGATACACATTTTGACAAGCACAGAATGAACTAGTATTTTGAGATCTGTGTAGATCAACGTCTGTTTAGACATACAGAAAATCCCTTTCATTGACAGACAATTCAATAAAGTGTAAACTCAGCCTTTTGGTTGGCTTCAGTTTTTAACATTTAGTTTGATTTATTGTGTATTTGGGTGTATAACAGTTGAAGTTTGCATCATAAGAAAACATCTCTACTACAAAGAGTCTGGCCCACTGTCTGAGGACTTTCTGTGCACCACTCGAATTTTAGATGAGCCCGAGATCTATGTGCTGATCTGCAAGGTGAATGACAAAAGGAGGATATGAAGTGAGGTCACTGAGAATAAATGGTTACTTGACAACAGGAAAGTATTTGTTTTTAAAAGATGAGATTTCTCTTTCTTAAACAATGCTCTGGTAACACTCTAAGACATGCATGTCGAACCTAAGGCCTGTGGGTCACGACATTCCTGTGCTTTTTTTGTGTGTCCCTATCCTTATTAGCCAATCCAGCACTGCTCAAACTGACCATAAACGGGCCGGCATCTAAACTTACATTCTTGCTTTTCAAATAAAGATACCAAGAGAATGAAGAAAAATTGATAATAGGAGTAAATTAGAAAGTTGCTTAAAATTGCATGCTCTATCTGAATCATAAAAGTTTAATTTTGACTAGACTATCCCTTTAAGATAACTTATGTGATTCCTTTAATTGTGTGGCTGACTCCCTTATGTGCTGGGTTCTATCAAATTTGCTTAATTTGCTGCAATGCACTTCTCGGAGCTAGCTTAACCAATGAGCTCCCAGCTCCTAAGCCTACTTATGTATGCTTTTTTTTTTATACAAAGGATACAAAAAGAAAGAAGCAAATTAGATAATAGAAGTTAATTGCAAGTTGTTTAAAAGCGTATGCTCTATCTAAATCATGAAAGAAACATTTTGGGTTGTGTGTCCCTTTGAAGATAATACAACAGCAGGTGGGGTGCATCATGGGAGGTAATGATTTGGTGGGGTGGAGGGTATCGCTAAACTAAAAATTAGTTTTTTTAATTAATAAATACATTTTAAAATATAATAACATTTCTATAAACTGGGTACTGACAGACAGCTGCCAGAACCGAAAATGTTGGTTTCTATTAAGAGGTGATGGGAAAAGAAAAAAAGTCAGACTACCTGCCAGTACCTAAGATGCTCGTTACTAGTGGGGTGGTGAAGGAGGGAAGAGAAATTCCCGGCAGTGAAATCGTTAATCGGGTAGCTTGTAAGATTAATTTTAGCTGTTGTGTAGAGATTACCCTCCCACACCCGATCCCTTCCAAATAGCTCTCTTCCCTTCGCTACCGAGAATTTCAGAGAAAAACTTGCCCAATATACTGGAGATTTTTTTAGCATTTTTGCTATTACTCCATTTAAATGGAAATAGAGCCTTTGTTTTTTGTTTTTTTACCAATTAAAACTATATATATATATATATATATATATATATATATATATATATATATATATATATATATGTAGACAACCCAATGTATTGATCAAGGCCCACTTTGGTATATTTCATGCCACTATTTCCTCACCAATATATACAAAAAAATTTAACTTTTTCACTAACATTGTTTTTCTCATTTAAATTTGCATACAGCATATGTAATCATGACATAAATTACTATAAAAGCTTGGATCCCCTTAGTTTGGAAATAGCAGACATGTATTGCTTCGTTATTATTTTTGGGTAATTAAAAGGCGGCTAATTGCAGCTGTGCATAACACTTCTGAAATTCTCGTCAGTGAAGGGGTTAATTAGTTAACTGGTAAGGGTGATAGTATAGTAATATAAGGGTTACTGTCCCACTTTCCTGATTCGTCCTAAACAGCTCCCCCCTCAGACTCATCCCTACTATCTTACCTACTGGCAGTGTCCAGTTTAGGAATTTTTTTCTTTCTAATGACATGCTGAGTCCACGGATCATCATAATTACTGTTGGGAATATCTCTCCTGACCAGCAGGAGGCGGCAAAGAGCACCACAGCAAAAACTGTTAAATATCACTCCCCTTACCCACAATCCCCAGTCATTCGCTTTGCCTGTATTAGTTGCAAGGAGTGGTAAAGTTAGGTGTCTGTAAGATTTTCTTCAATCAAGAGTTTATTTTCAAAGCAGGACAAGATGTTCTGATCTTTGTTGAGGGTTTAGCCGTAGTCCATATCAGTCTATTCAGTAGAGCAATGGTAGCTTTTAAGCATTTGGGAACTTGGGGGTTATAATCCCCTCTGTGCCTCTCAATTAGTTTATTGCTGCCCTTTTTAAGTTTGCACAGTCTTTTCTATTTTTCACAGGTCCATAGGAGGAAAGGATGCCTCTTAAACCCAGGACATACTTGAAAACGAGAGAAATCTCAATGTATCTTTCCTGGTAAAATATTTTATAAATAAATAAACTTTGTGAACTGCCTGCTGCCAGGCAGATACTTTTATGGTAAGTGCTACGTTATTTTACATGTTTTATTATCTAATATGTATTTGTGGCACTTAAACAGTTAATACTGTTTAGAGAGAGGGCTGTAATGCAGGGCACTGGCGAGGTTTATTTTATGGCTCAATAGTGTTTGTTACTTTGTGAGCGAGTGGCGGTTTGTCTGTTTATTTTTTAGCAATTTTTTCCCTGGAGGAGTTTGTCTCTAACCGGGAGGAATGTTACACCTTCGGTGGACGGGGCTTGCTGAGGCGGTAGTTTTTTGCGCGCTTTCTCTTTTCCCTTTTTCGGAAGTGCCAGAGAGATTTTAGTGAGGCTCTGGGCTATGTGCGAGTGGCGTTTTTTCTGCAGAGCGGTTTACAGTCTGGATAGTTTTCTTTTTAAAGATACGATGAGTCCATGGATTTCATCCTTACTTGTGAGGGATAACACCTCCTGGTCAGCAGGAGGAGGCAAAGAGCACCACAGCAGAGCTGTATAAATAGCTCCTCCCCTCCCACTCCAGTCATTCTCTTTGCCTGTGTTAGTGATAGGAAGAGGTAAAGTGAGGTGTTAGTTTAGATTCTTCAATCAAGAGTTTATTATTTTTAAAATGGTACCAGTGAGTTTTGTTATAGGTTGTAGCTGTGTTCCTTGTCAGCCTCTAGAGTAGAGCTACAGGTGGCTTTAAAGCACTGGGAACTTGTGGGATTATATTCTCACTGCGCCTCCCATACTGAGTGCTGCCCTTCAGAAAATGGTCTTAGCAAATATTAACTAAGGCCCTGTATGTCTTCACAGAACTGCAGGAGGGAGAAGACCTCTTGATCCTGTGGGACCGATCATGCTGTCGCTCCGCATAAAGGTATGTGCAGCTCTTTTATTTTTCTGGGACATTTATTACCTCAGAAATGGCTGTGTATATATTACCTATCTCATAGTGGGGTAATGTACCTTTATTGTAAGGGCTCCCCTATTTACTATGTACCACTCAGCTTTCACATAGAGGTTAGGGAATTGCGGTGGGAGAGAGACACGACTAGGGGCTATAATATTGAAAAGGGCTCCTACTGTGACATATTGCTCCGTTTGTTGGGACATATATCTCCTATATGAGAGGAGGATTTGCTGACAGCACATTTTTTTGCAGGCACTGGGGCTAAGGAGAGTGGCTTTAGAGACTATAGATGCGCTCCATTTTAACCGGGCAGGATACCATGAGGGATGTGCCCGATATCAGTGAGGAATAAAACCTTTGGTTTATTATCTTTATATTGTTGAAGTAACAAAGGGTGTATTTGTCATGCGCCTTTTTATGCCTTGCTTTGGTGTTACATTTTTCCCAAACTTAGAAGGTTCAGTGCAATCTCCCGATAACCTTTCTTTATTATGATAGCGACCGGGAGAGTTTGTATTGTTCCGCCCACGATGGGCGGGGTTTCGTTTTGGCGCCCTTTTTTTCAGTCGTATATTCCTTCCTGAATGTCTATGCAGTCTCTTAGACACGCCCACGATGGTCAAAAAGCCTGCTGCTGCCTCTAAGACAGCATGAAGAAACGACCCCCTATCCGGTAACGGATCTAGTAGGGGGCAGAGTTTCACTCTTTGCCCAGGCGTGGGCAAGAGATGTTCAGGATCCCTGGGCGTTGGAAATTATATCCCAGGGATATCTTCTGGACTTCAAAGCTTCCCCCCCAAAAGGGAGATTTCACCTTTCACAATTATCTGCAAACCAGATAAAGAGTGAGGCATTCTTACACTGTGTACGAGACCTCCTAGTTATGGGAGTTATCCATCCAGTTCCAAAGGAGGAACAGGAACAGGGTTTTTACTCAAATCTGTTTGTGGTTCCCAAAAAAGAGGGAACCTTCAGACCGATTTTGGATCTAAAGATCTTAAACAAATTCCTCAAAGTTCCGTCGTTCAAGATGGAAACTATTCGTATCATCCTACCACTGATCCAGGAGGGTCAATATATGACTACAGTGGATCTAAAGGATGCTTATCTTCACATTCCGATACACAAAGATCATCATCGGTTTCTCAGGTTTGCCTTTCAAGACAGGCATTACCAGTTGTAGCTCTTCCCTTTGGATTAGCTACAGCCCCAAGAATCTTTACAAAGGTTCTAGGGTCGCTTTTGGCGGTCCTAAGGCCGCGGGGCATAGCAGTAGCCCCTTATTTAGACGACATCCTGATAAAGGCGTCAAACTTCCAAATTGCCAAGTCTCATACAGACGTAGTACTGGCATTTCTGAGGTCGCATGGGTGGAGAGTGAACGAGGAAAAGTGTTCTCTATCCCCACTCACAAGAGTTTCCTTTCTAGGGACTCTGATAGATTCTGTAGAAATGAAAATTTACCTTGACGGAGTCCAGGTTATCAAAGCTTCTAAATTCCTGTCGGGTTCTTCATTCCATTCCGCGCCCTTTGGTGGCTCAGTGTATGGAAGTAATCGGCTTAATGGTAGCGGCAATGGACATAGTGCCGTTTGCACGCTTACATCTCAGACCGCTGCAACTATGCAGGCTCAGTCAGTGGAGCGGGGATTACACAGATTTGGCCCCTCAACTGAATCTGGACCAAGAGACCAGGGATCCTCTTCCCTGGTGGCTATCTCGGGTCCATCTGTCCAAAGGTATGACCTTCGCAGGCCAGATTGGACTATTGTAACAACAAATGCCAGCCTTCTAGGTTGGGGTGCAGTCTGGAACTCCCTGAAGGCTCAGGGATCGTGGACTCAGGAGGAGTCTATCCTTCCAATAAATATTCTGGAACTAAGAGCGATATTCAAGGCTCTTCAGGTTTGGCCTCAGTTAGCAACTCTGAGGTACATCAGATTTCAGTCGGTCAACATCACGACTGTAGCTTACATCAACCATCGAGGGGGAACAAGAAGTTCCCTAGAGATGTTAGAAGTTTCAAAAATATTTCACTGGGCAGAGATTCACTCTTGCCACATCGGCTATCCATATCCCAGGTGTAGAGCACTGGGAGGCGGATTTTCTAAGTCGTCAGACTTTTCATCCGGGAGAGTGGGAACTCCATCCGGAGGTATTTGCACAACTGATTCTCCGTTGGGGCAAACCAGAACTGGATCTCATGGCGTCTCGCCAGAACGCCAAGCTTCCGTGTTACGGATCCAGGTCCAGGGATCCCAAGGCGACACTGATAGATACTCTAGCAGCGCCCTGGTCTTTCAACCTGGCTTATGCGTTTCCACCGTTTCCTCTGCTCCCTCGACTGATTGCCAAGATCAAGCAGGAGAGAGCATTGGTGATTCTGATAGCACCTGCGTGGCCACGCAGGACCTGGTATGCAGATCTAGTGGACATTTCATCCTTTCCACCATGGTCTCTGCCTCTGAGACAGGACCTTCTACTTCAGGGTCCTTTCAACCATCCAAATCTAATTTCTCTGAGGCTGACTGCCTGGAGATTGAATGCTTGATTTTATCAAAGCGTGGCTTCTCCGAGTCAGTTATTGATACCTTAATACAGGCACGAAAGCCTGTCACCAGGAAAATTTACCATTAAACTTGGTTCTTAAGGTTCTTCAAGGAGTTCCGTTTGAACCTCTTCATTCCATAGATATCAAACTTTTATCTTGGAAAGTTCTTTTTTTTTTTTTTTTTTTGGTAGCTATTTCCTCGGCTCGTAGAGTCTCTAAGCTATCTGCCTTACAATGTTGAAAAAACCTAATCGCTGAAGAAATATCAAAAAACAATCACTCAAACATAGTATTTCAAGACACAGCACCATCCAACATTATGGACATCAACACACCTTTTCTATTACTCCACTCGAACACATCCCCCACAAAATAGGTTATAATAGGTACACCCGTCTACGCCAGAGGGAAACATATTGGATTTATAAATTCCAGTCTCTGTTTCCCTCCGGCTTAAATGAAGTTATCGATTTGGCAGCTTTTTAGTTTAGTTCACCCCTACATACACTTTAGTCACCCCTTTAGTCATACTATCTACTATTCTCCATATTGTCTATTACTCTTGTTCCCCGGTCCTGGCACTCATTATTACGATATCCCCGTGATAGATTTTCTATCCAATTATCCTTTTTATAGATTTTTTTTTTTTGTTTTTTTTTTTTTTTCCTACCAAGATATTCCAGATTACCACTATAAATTCAAGTTTTTCACGAGTATCACTATGAGATTAGACTACAATCCATTATCATATTAAGATATTTCCCGTTCAACCTCTCACAGATTAATCTTCCATTTTAGTCCATTTTATTAATTCGTTAACTAAGTTTTTTTTGTTTTTTTTTCACTCCAGTATTTTTCCCCCCATTTTCTCCATTATTCCAGCATGATGACATTCCATACACATTCACTACACCTCACATTTCACTTTATAGGTTTAGTCTATCATCCTTTATCCTGTATTGCATAACGCAACTTGCGTTTTTTTGGAATCAATTATATCCCCCTGGACCTATACCAGTTATTAGGAATATACTCACTTGTAAACTTAATAAGAATTTAGAAATGTCATTTGGTCAAGTTAGTCCATGTATTGTATTATATAAAGAAGTTAGGCCATATATTGTATTATATAAAGATTTTGGTAGGCGATTAGCCAGAGAATGAAACAAATGCCGGCGAATAGAAACACAAGACACAAAGTTCATTATATAGAACAGAATAAGAGTGTTCAGGCTAATAAATAACAACATAGAACCGCTACACGATCTGTATGTGTTCATAACAAAGTAGGAATTATACAGTTTTAGTTGCTACTAGTAGTTTAAACTAGACAAATTGAAGTAAACATTTAAATTGACACGAATTTCAATATAACTTTTCATTACATAGTGTTGTCAAATACAGACTCCCAAAATATCTTTGGAAGGGTTATACCACCTCAAATGTGTAAAATAAAAGGGGTGGGAGGGATCATCTATCCCAGTAAGGGAACCTATTTACATGTTCACCAGTTTGGAGCTTTTTAATAACAATGATTAGTTATGAAGTTTATTCCACCAGATAATTGTACTGCAGAGAATAGATTAATAAATGCAAACATAGGTGAGTGTTTACAGAGTCAAGAGGGATTTTTCACCTCTAGGCCAGTGATTTGGACTAACCCACACAGGTGTACCACACCAATCATAGTGTTGTCAAATACAGACTCCCAAAATATCTTTGGAAGGGCTATACCACCTCAAATGTGTAAAATAAAAGGGGTGGGAGGGATCACCTATCCCAGTAAGGGAACCTATTTACATGTTCACCAGTTTGGAGCTTTTTAATAACAATGATTAGTTATGAAGTTTATTCCACCAGATAATTGTACTGCAGAGAATAGTTTAATAAATGCAAACATAGGTGAGTGTTTTCAGAGTCAAGAGGGATTTTTCACCTCTAGGCCAGTGATTTGGACTAACCCACACAGGTGTACCACATCAATCATAGTGTTGTCAAATACAGACTCCCAAAATATCTTTGGAAGGGTTATACCACCTCAAATGTGTAAAATAAAAGGGGTGGGAGGGATCATCTATCCCAGTAAGGGAACCTATTTACATGTTCACCAGTTTGGAGCTTTTTAATAACAATGATTAATTATGAAGTTTATTCCACCAGATAATTGTACTGCAGAGAATAGATTAATAAATGCAAACATAGGTGAGTGTTTACAGAGTCAAGAGGGATTTTTCACCTCTAGGCCAGTGATTTGGACTAACCCACACAGGTGTACCACATCAATCATTCTCCAGCAAAAAGAGGTGTTTGGTTCTGTTCATTAGTGAGGTATATAAGGCAGTGAAGGGTAGCATGATTTATTATGATTTTTTATGCCTGATGAAACGGTCTGTGAACCGTGAAACGCGTTGCATGATTGGGTGATTATTGGACACCCTGTTATCCACTCTCATCAGCAATCATTGTGCTGTTGTTTTTAAACTTTTATGCTTTTTTAAATAAATTTGGATAGATCTTTTATCCTTTGAGTGGATTCATTTCTACCCACCATCTGCCATTGTTCACCTATGAGAGACCAGCCCAGCACCTGAGGGAACACATTATCATACAAATATCAGGATACCTAGAGTTTGGGTGAGCTGCCACACCTCTACCAATCTGCAGCCTGCTTCTACAAGCACATTGGTGTGCTCTGGGAATATGTGAGTACCCTCCATATTAAGGAATCTGTTGTGGTTGTACCATTAATAGTCTGCACATGTGGTGCCCGTATTTCTTGTCTCCCTTATAGCACCACCATCTTACGCCAAGAGCGCCTTCAAGTGGGTGAGCTGTCACACCTTTCTAATTCTGCAGCCCGCCCCTACCAGCACATAAGTGTGCTCTCCAAATTTGTGAGTACCCATTTGGCAATAGTTCTGTGACTTGTTAATTAATAGATGATACCACACATGAGTCTCCCCTCCATTCTGTTTTATCTGCCTTACAATGTGATTCTCCTTATCTGATTTTTCATACGGATAAGGTAGTCCTGCGTACCAAACCTGGGTTCTTACCTAAGGTGGTATCTAACAAGAATATCAATCAAGAGATTGTGGTTCCATCCTTGTGTTACACAATCTGGACGTGGTCCGTGCTTTAAAGTTTTACTTACAAGCTACTAAAGATTTTCGTCAAACATCTGCTTTGTTTGTTGTCTACTCTGGACAGAGGAGAGGTCAAAAGGCTTTGGCAACTTCTTTTTCTTTTTGGCTAAGAAGCTTAATCCGCTTAGCCTATGAGACTGCTGGACAGCAGCCTCCTGAAAGGATTACAGCTCATTCCACTAGAGCTGTGGCTTCCGCCTTTAAAAATGAGGCTTCTGTTGAACAGATTTGCAAGGCGGCGACTTGGTCTTCGCTTCATACTTTTTCAAAATTTTACAAATTTGATACTTTTGCTTCTTCGGAGGCTATATTTGGGAGAAAGGTTTTACAGGCAGTGGTTCCTTCCATTTAGGTTCCTGCCTTGTCCCTCCCTCCATCCGTGTACTTTAGCTTTGGTATTGGTATCCCACAAGTAATGGATGATCCGTGGACTGGATACACCTTACAAGAGAAAACACAATTTATGCTTACCTGATAAATTTATTTCTCTTGTGGTGTATCCAGTCCACGGCCCGCCCTGTCATTTTAAGGCAGGTAATTTTTAAATTTAAACTACAGTAACCACTACACCCTATGGTTCCTCCTTTCTCTGCTTGTTTTCGGTCGAATGACTGGCTATGACAGTTAGGGGAGGAGCTATATTACAGCTCTGCTGTGGGTGTCCTCTTGCAACTTCCTGTTGGGAATGAGAATATCCCACAAGTAATGGATGATCCGTGGACTGGATACACCACAAGAGAAATAAATTTATCAGGTAAGCATAAATTGTGTTATCTGAGTTACACATAAGCCAGGGGTAGTTGTAAAAGTATACTGTCCTGAAAAAGGGAAAAGAAGACGTCTGCAGACGTCCTTTAGGCTAAGGACATAACCATAAAACACAATACTATATGCAGGAGTTCAATGGAGTGAAGCAGCTGGTGTTGTGCACAGACCAACTAATCGATTCATCGATTATGAGATTCGTTGACAACTATTTTCATAATCGATTATTATCGATTTATGACGATTAGTTGTTGCAGCTCTAGTTTTAAACATGCAAAACTATCTATAAGTTTGTGTCACAGTCTAAGCACTTGCTACACGCAAGAGTATACGTTACTGTTTAAAATTTAAAAAGACAGTAAAGTTTTTTTTGTCCATTTTATTTGCCATAATTTCTCTGTTTATTTGTTTAAGCCATCCTTTGAGATTGGACATGTACGCAGTAAATGAGTTGATTTTCACATTTAAAGAGACCGTAACAGAGTTATACTTCTTTGTTTAATCCATACTTTATGTCTTAGGATGGAATAAGTTTGCACAAAAATGTATTACTTTTTAATTTTAAAAAGACAGTTACGTTTGTGTTAATTTAAAAAAAAAAAAAAGATTTTGTTTCTTTTCTGACCTCCTACTCCTATGGGAGTCTGTTGACTGCGATCAACTTATGCCACAAATTTCTCCTATAGTGTTCCACAATAATTATGGCCCACATACAGTGTCCTGCGCTTCCTCTAACATTTCATACATCATAGTTTTTTCCTATGTAGTAGTAAACATTTCTAGAGGAATTATTTTAATCGGGATGATTGATTTAAAAATTGCTATCCCAGCTATTTCTTCCCTGTTGACGCAGAGGAAGATACTTCGGGATTTTCTGATAATGAATTCTCAGGCTCAGATAGAATAATTTCTTTATTTTGATCCTGAGGTTGTTTTTCCTTTGTTTTAGCTTGTCTACCTCCATTTGTTACTTAGGAAGTTTTAGCTATCCTGGACGACTCCGACACTATGAGTGTTATCTAGGGCGTCCAGTAAGTTATTAGGATGGAGAACCGCATTTTCCATGTTTTCCCATGGTCAACTTAGCTAGGAGGCTGGGCACACTTTCTCTGGGAAAGTGGAAGGATTAGTTTCCAGCCTAGCTAAGAGTTCTACGATACCTTTAGAGAATAGTAAGAACTTAAAAAGGATCATACAACAGGGCTTATAATGGCAACCAGCTGTGTTTTTTTGCTACCATCACTAGTGTGACGGCGTATGGTCTGATGTGTTTTCTGTTACTACTAAATCAGAATCTTCCCTGAATAGAGAGCCAGGCTAGGATACAAGCCTTTGAGTTGGCTAATCTTTTCTTTCAAAATTTTTCCTTCAATTTTTTAAACTGAAATTATAGGTTTCAGGTTTTTCTGTTCCAGCTCACCGAGCCTTTGGTTAGAGCCTTGTTTTACCGGTGTAGGCTCTAAGTCTTGGCTTTTTAGCGATTCCTTACAAGTGGAAGACTTTGTTGGGCTCTGGCTTGACGGAAGCAGTTCTTTTTGAATTAAAAGAATTTACAAAATATTCATAAAAATAATAAGTTATCTGATGTTAAATCAGGCACGGTGGGGAGGACATGCCCCTGATCCGGGACCGGATCTTGTGGAGGGCGATATTCCGTCCTCGCTCAGGCTTGGTTCGGGATCCCTGGGAAATAGAAAATTGTGTCCCAGGGTAACAGGTCAGAATTCAAGGAGTTTTTCTCCCAGAGGTTTCTGTTTTTCAGGTTTATCTGCAGTTCAGTTAATAGGAGAGCCGTTCTTGCATTGTGTAAGAGTCTCTCCTTCCTGGGTGTCATTGTTCCCATTCCAGTACTGGAACAGGAGCAGGGTGTTTTATTTCAATCTGTTTGTGGTTCCCAAGATAAAAGAGGAGGGAATCTTCAGATCTGTATTTGACCTTAAGAGTCTAAACAAGTTCTCATAGTTTCTCTGCAAGATAGAGCCTATTTGTACCATTCTTTGATCCAGTGGGTCAATTTCTGTCGACAGTAGATTTACAGGATGCATATCTTCATGTTCCTATCTTCAGATATCATTTCAAGTTCCTGAGGATTGCTTTCTGGACAAACATTCTCAGTTTGTGGCTCTCCCTTTTGGTCTGGCCACGGAGCCCAGAATTTTCACGAACGTTCTGGGGTCTTTATTGGCGGTTCTAAGGCCGCGGGACACCGCGGTGGCGCCTTATCTGGAAGATATACTGCTCCAGGCGTCGTAATTTCAACTGGCAAGTCCCATACCGACTTGGTGCTTTCCTTCCTAAGGATCCACGGGTGGAAGGTAAACCTGGCAAAAAGTTTGTTAGTTCCTCAGACAAGAGTACCCTTTCTGGGAACCCTAATCGACTGCGTCAATGAGGATTTTTCTGACGGAGGTCAGAAAACTGAAAATTCTGAATACATGTGAGACCATTCAGTCAAATCCTCGTCCGTCCGTGGCTCAGTGCATGGAGGTAATCAGATTGATAGTGGTGGCAATGGACATCGTTCCGTTTGCTCGTTTTTCATCTCAGGCCTTTGCAACTAAGCATGTTCAGGCAGTGGAATGGAGATTATACAGTTTTGTTTCTTCTAATAAATCTAGATCGGAGAGTCAAGGGACTCTCTTCTGTGGTAGTCGTTGCTGGATCGTCTATCCCAGGGGATCTGCTTCCGCAGACCCTCGTGGGTGATGTGACAACGGATGCCAGCCTGTTGGGATGGGGAGCAGTCTGGAACTCCCTAAGGGCTCAGGGTGTATGGACTCGGGCAGAGTCTCTCCTTCCCATCAATATTCTAGGGTTGTGAGCAATATTCAATGCGCTTCAAGGCCCAATTCATAGGATTCTGGTCGGACATCTTAATGTCTGTAGCTTCCATCAATCATCAGGGAGGAACAAGGAATTCCTTAGTGATGACAAAAGTGTCCAAGACCATACAGTGGGCAGAGTTTCACTCTTGCCATCTGTCAGCTGTCCACATCCCAGGGGTGGAAACCTGGGTAGCAGATTTTTCATCCGGGAGAATGGGGCAGGCCGGAGTTGGATCTCATGGCATCTCGTCAGAATGCCTAGCTTCCTAGATATGGGTCCAGGTCCAGGGATCCCCAGGCCGAGCTGATAGATGCCTTGGCCTTTCAGCCTAGTTTATGTATTCCTTCGATTTGCTCTCCTTACCCAGGTGCTTGCTCGAGTCAAACTGGAGAGGGCATCGGTGATCCTCATCGCCCCTGTGTGGCCTCGCAGGATTTAGTATGCCGATCTGGTGGACGTGTCATCTCAGCCACCTCCCATTGAGGAAAGAACTTCTCATTCAGGGTCCCTTCCATCATCTGAATCTAGTTTCTCTGCAGCTGACTGCTTGGAGATTGAACGCTTAATTTTATCTAGGCGAGGGTTTTCTGATTCAGTCTTAGATACCTTAATTCAGGCACGTAAGCCTGTTTCTAGGAAAATTTACCATAAGGTATGGCGTGAATATCTTTATTGGTGGGAATCCAAGGGCTACTCATGGAGTAGGGTTAGGATTCCCAGGATTTAGTTTTTTCTCTCCAAGAAGGATTGGAGAAGGGGTTATCAGCAAGTTCATTAAAGTGACAAATTTTTGCTTTCTCTATTTTGTTACACAAGTGTCTGGTGGATGTTCCAGATATACAATCTTTTTGTCAGGCTAGAATCAGGCCTGTATTTTAGACCTCTTGCTCCTTCTTGGAGTTTAAATTTATTTTTTAGAGTTCTTCAAGGGGTTCCGTTTGAACCTATGCATTCCATAAGATATAGGTATTATCTTGGAAAGTTTTATTTATGGTCGCTTTTTCCTCTGCCCGTAGAGTATCTGAGCTTTTGGCATTACAATATGATTCCCCTTATCCGATTTTTCTTTCGGATAAGGTGGTGTTTTGTACAAAATCTGGTTTTCTTCCTAAAGTTGTTTCAAACAAGAATGCGAATCAGGATTTTGTTGTTCCTTTCTTGGGTCCTAATCCTTTTTCTGAGAAGGAACGTCTGTTACATAATTTAGATGTTGTCCGTGCTTTAAAGTTCTGCTTTCAAGCGACTAAGGATTTTCGACAATCGTCTTCTTTGTTGGTCATTTTTTCGGGGAAACGTAGGGGTTAGAAAGCTACGGCTACCTCTTTCTTTTTGGCTGTGTAGTATCATGCGTTTTGCATATGTGACTGCTGGACAGCAGCCTCCTGAACGAATTACGGATCATTCCACTAGGGCTGTGGCTTCCTCACGGGCATTCAAAAATGCGTCTGTTGATCAGATTTGCAAAGCTGCAACTTGGTCGTCTCTTCACACTTTTTCCAAATTTTCCAAATTTGGTACCTTTGCCTCGGCTGAGGCTGTTTTTGGGAGGAAAGTTCTTTAAGCAGTGGTGCCTTCCGTTTAGGTTCCCTGTCTTGTACCTCCCTTTTCATCCGTGTCCTATAGCTTTGGTATTGTATCCCACAAGTAAGGATGAAATCCGTGGACTCATCGTATCTTTAAAAAGAAAAAGGAAATTTATGCTTACCTGATAAATTTGTTTATTTTTAGATACGATGAGTCCACGGCCCGCCCTGTCCTTTTAACAGGTTGTTAATTTTTGTAAACTTTAGTCACCTCTGCACCTTGGCTTTTCCTTTCTCTTCCTAACTTCGGTGGAATGACTGGAGTGGGAGGGGAGGAGCTATTTATACAGCTCTGCTGTGGTGCTCTTTGCCTCCTCCTGCTGACCAGGAGGCGTAATTCCCCACAAGTAAGGATGAAATCCGTGGACTCATCGTATCTAAAAAGAAACAAATTTAATCAGGTAAGCATAAATTTCCTTTTTGTTTCTCTCAGATAAGCAGGTTCAGGTAGGCACTTCAGCGATCTGGCTGAGGTGTAGAGGTCAAAAATGTATTAGTTCAAATCCAGTAAAATTAGACATCCAGAAAAGGCAAAAACCACCATACAAACAAAGTGAAGTGGTGTGTCACTAATGGCTTACGCTAACAGCCGTAGTCATAGCCTATAGTACCTGTGTGTCCCACCTGTTAAAATACTAGTACATACAATCTGATTGGTTAAAATTAAAACACACCCTCTTCATACATCTGATAAACAGTGGTTAGGTAAAACTACCCCTATGAAACAGAGAGGAATACAGCCGTGATTTGGGACATAAGTGGTGAACATGTTAGTATTGTTGTTATTATGTGACAGATATGGCTAACCTACATACAACCCAGGGTCCAGAGGAGTCGTTCATTACACCTCAGGAGTATAAGATACTACAATATCTCACAGCGCTTATACAGTGTTCCCACTAGCTCCTGGGTACAAAAGGGTACCTAGCCAACTCTTAAATGTGGATCTAAAATTAAGGAAAAAAAGACCTAGGAGCGCCAAATTAAGGCAGAGGAAATGCAATAAAATATACCAACGACTGTAAGAGTGAAGCTCTATATATCATAAAGGATAACAAGTAAATGGGGTGGATAAACGACGTCCTAAGATATACAAAAGGCTGACACCAATATTCCTATTGATATCTTATGTAGATAAATACAGATTATGTATATAAATATAAATACAGATTATGTATATAAATACAAATGTGATACAATTTATTACAAATGCAAATGGGATACAATTTACAGTTACAACTTAATGGGTAAAATCATGGATCCATGTTACAGTACATACAAATTATATAAAACACAATCATATAGTATAAAAAAGATTTGTATAAAATGCAGATGGTTATAAAATGGATATTGAAATAGATATAGCTGGAATTGGGTACAATATTCCCTAAACACTGTGCAAAATTGCATAGAAAATTGCATAAAAATCCAAATGTAAGGTGACAAACTGTGGTGACAAAAAATGCAAAGGAAGGGGGGGCCCCTCAAAAATCAAACATGTGGAAGTGATCAAAAAATGTCCATACAAAAAATATGAGAAAAAATGAAAAAATAAAAAGTGAAAAAGGTTTTGAATGTAAATACGTGTCCGTGATGAAAAGTCAATTTGAAACAAAGTTAGTGATATAAAGTTCCAAAAATAAAGGTATGTGTATGTGAATGAATCTTCCTTAAGTCTCCTCAAATGAAGGTTCCAAATAATATGGATATGGTGGGTAGAGGAATGTCCGGTAAAACCTGGGGTGTAATCCCTATATCCAACCTATAAAAGAAATACACAATAGTGCAATATTGCTAACAAATAACATGTATTGTAGGATAAAAGCTCACCAATTCTGCCAACGCGTTTCGGCCCAAAACTGGGCCTTTATAAAACATAACAGATTTATATAAGAAACCTCTTATGTGTAAAATATGAGACGTAGAATTATATTACAATAAATTAGATTAAAATAAGGATCTCACTAAGAATGTTATAGCAGAATATGACTCCTATGTAGGTGACAACAACCCTTTAG
Organism: Bombina bombina; assembly: GCF_027579735.1. Taxonomy (NCBI): domain Eukaryota; kingdom Metazoa; phylum Chordata; class Amphibia; order Anura; family Bombinatoridae; genus Bombina; species Bombina bombina. The sequence goes on along the minus strand of NC_069499.1, from coordinate 613,041,045 downwards.
TGGCTTGGCCTTGAGGCAGAATCTAGTTAATGAGCGATCTGCTACCCAGGAGGCATGGAGCATTAGCGAACAGGTAAATGAGATAGATCAGTTATAACACTACTGATCCCATATGTTCATAATATCGTATTTCAAATTAAGTCCCTTAGGTACCCTGGTGCCCAGTTTAAAGATCTAGTACGCTTCTCTCTTTTCCAGGATGTGATCAATGTTTCCCCCTCTTTTGGGCTTACAGATTTTTTTTCAATTGCACAGAAAGAAAAAGAGATCATGTCACCTTTATGTAGTACGCCAAAATGCTGTACAATGGGGGTAGATGCCCTTACAGTTTTAAAGGAGGAGAAATGCTCCCTAATTCTGGTATTCACATCCCTGGAAGTGAGCCCTATGTAGTGGACCCTACACTGGGCACATTCTATTAGATAAATGACATATTTAGATGTACAGTTCATACAAAATTTAATCTTATAGGTTTTCCCTGTGTCAAAACTCGAAAAAGTCGAGGTAATATTTGCCCTTTTGTACTTTTTCTATCAGTCTGTCATCTGCCTTTAGGATCGGGAAGTGTTTCAGAACAATTGCACAGACTTGGGGAAATTTACTACTATGATTGGTTAAAAAAGTAACCCCTTCAGAGGGGGGCGGAGCTAGCCAGCCAAGGAAATGGCCGCGGCTTGAAACGGCTCCTGTGCCCTGTCTGGCTGAGAAGTGTTAATCTGCCATAACCGGGAGAATATTTCAGCCCCGAGTTGTTACATAGCCCAAGTGAAGAGAGGGCTGTCAGATGTGAAGCGGGGGCGCGCTCGGTAACCCGTTTACAACAGCAGTTGCTGTGCGTGACTTGCTGGGCCTACATACACCGGAACCTCATGCAAAATACAGACGCAACCTACATCTACAGCGGCAGCTGAAGAAGAGGTAATCTGAGTGTATGGGACACTACCTAGAACAAGAGCGGTCGGCTAGCAAACATAACACAGGTCCAAGCACAAAGACCGCAATTGTTTTGAGACACTTACAAGTTTAAAACACTGCGTAGCAGAAGGCCACTATTGAGAGAGAGTACATCTTAGCTACACGCAGATGTGTGAGACATGGATGATTAAGATCAGTAACGGAGTAACTTGTTTGTGCAGACCTGCAATATCTGAGAAATGTCTATATGTCAGAGAGGCATTATATGAAGCAACACTTAAGGGAAAATGCTATGCTCAAGACTAGTATGACAGAGTTCAAAGGGCTTTATCCATCCCCATAATATGCTTATAACTGAAGGGAACATCTATCTGTAACTCTACATCTATGCATGTAAACTGCATGCGGCAATACATACAGCACAAGGGGTAAAATTTTCAACTTGATTTTTATTCCATTGAAGAAAAGGCATACACCACAGCCTGACGCCTAAAAGAAAATTTACACATAACTATTATTTGTTTACTGCGCAATGCAGCAATACCCAGGTACTAGGACTAAACCACAAGAAATACACGGTAGGCAGTGATATATATCGCAGCTCCTAAGCCACAAATAGGTAACATAGCTCTGTGAACGCCTGATCAGAGTACCTTTGCTAGGGACAAACCTTACTGTACAACCCATTAATGTGCTGAGTCCTCACTTGATTTTAACCTGTGCAAAGGGTATCTTTAAAACACAGACTTGGACATTGAACAAGATAAACATGTCTCCTAAAAAAAATCAACAAAAAAGGGTCTGCACCAAAACAAAGCAGTCAGACTACTCCCTCAGTTAACAACTTTTTCAAATCGGTAGAGGTCAAATCTACAAGCTTAAATCCCAATGAAGATCAAGACTCTGCTGCAGCATATTCATCTTCAGAATCGGATTCTGAAACTATGACAGACACCATCACAGTGCCTAAAGCTTTATTTGCATCGCTCCCCTCAAAAAAAGATTTCTTGGCTTTAGTTCTGCAAGTTAAACAATGCATTAAAGAGGAAATCAACGACCTAAAGAAAGAAATGTCTGAAATAGGGCATAGAGTGGAAGCAGTGGAAACTACACTGGATACTCATAATACGGCAATATCTGACCTACATACCACTATCCACAAACAAAATGAAGTCATACTGGGCCTGGAAGAAAAAATTGACGATGCCGAAAATAGAAGCAGAAGGCACAATATCAGAATCAGAGGTGTCCCTGAATCCATACCGCTATCGGGCCTGGAGCAATATCTACAAGATCTCTTTAACTTTTTGAAACAAACAGAGTCCCCAGTAAAGATGGAGATAGACAGAGCCCATAGGGCACTCCGCCCTAAACTACTAGATACACAACCACCTAGAGACATAATTGTACGATTAACAAACTACCAGGTCAAAGAAGAACTTATGAAGTTGGCTCGTGAGAAACAACCTATCAAGTACGAAAATGCTGATCTTCAATTTTATACAGACTTGTCGCAGAGGACCCTTTTCAAGAGAAAAGAACTTAAACCTTTTACTATGCTTCTCAGGAAACAAAATATCCCATACAGGTGGGGGTTTCCCTTTCAGTTAATTATCCCCTGGCAAGGAAAGAGATTCATATGCACTACACCAGGAGACGTCAAACAGATCTGCAAGGCCCTAGATGTTATACCTCCCGTGATAGAGGAGGGAGAAGAGGCACAAAACCAACACAAACTGGGACTTAGTACTAACCCATTACCTCAGAGGCGGGAATGGCAGCAGGTACAACAGAGAAGAACACGCAGACTGAACGCAGGCAATCAAAATAACCTGCAGGAGAACGAAGGTCCCTGAACCGGATAAGCTGTATCCTTTTACATATGTTTGATAGCACAATATTATTGCCATACTACCTTGCATGTTTTTCTTTCCTAGGAAATAACTGTGAAAGAATTCCTTGTGATAACGGACAATTTTTGTTGCATAGACAGTCATGGTCATGCTAAAAATAGGAGTTTGAAAGACTAGAGACTTTTACTTGCTAGCAATATGTTATGCTAATGGATATGTTTTACGGGTCCAATGTTAATCCTTTTTCTTCTTTTCAGAGGCCGTTAGGCTGGTTCAAATCAGTTTAGTATTTAATTCAGAATTGTTTACTATACTACTATTGTTTTCCCTTCTCCCTGTTAAAATGGAACAACTGTACTACTTTTACTCTCAGCCAGTTGGGAGATATACTCTCCTATAGTTAAGATGATGTATTGTACCCTTTCGGCTAAGAAAGGGGTAAAATGTTTTGTCACTTGCTTTTTTATAATTTTTTCTTTTTTTTTTAAGGTTACTACTATGTTACATATGCATAAACAGCTGTGCTCGGAGTGTTCCAGAGGGAGGTATGTGAGGGCATTATCCAAGCACAGGGTCATATAGTACAAAAATAGGTACAATGAATAGAAACACTTCACAGGCTTTCACAATTATATCTCAAAATACAAAAGGGCTAAATTGTCCGAATAAGCGTAGGATGGCACTGTTGGATCTCCATAAGAAAGGGGGCCAGATCCTTATGCTACAGGAGACACACTTTAAAACCAAACACATACCCAAGTTCTTTTCCTCTAACTATCCACAGCACTTTCACAGTTCGCATCCAGCCAAGAAAATTAATGGTGTCAGTATACTAATTCACAAGTCACTTGCCTTTAGTAAAATACATGTAGAACAGGACAAAGAAGGCAGGTACTTATGTGTAACAGGCCTTCTTTTTGGCAAACCCATTACACTGGTGAACTTATATGCACCCAATAGACGTCAGAGCAAATTTATTAATGCAACCACTAACTCTATCTTAGCTCAGGCCAAAGGTTCCTTGATCATAGCAGGCGACCTTAATGTTCCTTTAGACCCCCAGATAGACTGCTCCAACCCTAAAACCAGACAAAAAATTCCAAACATGCAAAACATCTGGAAAAATCTTAAATTGCTTGGGGTACACGACACATGGAGATATTCCAATCCCCAAAAAAAAGACTTCACATTTTTCTCGATCCCCAATAGTTGCTATTCTAGATTAGATTACATTTTTGTGGATCACTTAACTCTTTCATACCTGAAAACAGCTGAAATCAGACACACCACCTGGTCAGATCACTCGCTGGCATCATGTGAGATAGCGTGGCCCTCAGCTCCGCTGAGACAGTACCAATGGAGACTAGATGAATCACTCCTCAAGGGGAAACAACAAGTAAAGAGACTAGCTAAACATATTAAATCATATTTCACAACTAACAACACCCCAGATATACATTTTTCAACAATATGGGAGGCACACAAAAGTACAATCAGGGGTGAACTCATTAAAATTAAAGCATATATAACAAGAAAGAGGAGAGAAGAATGTACCACCTTAGCTAAAGAAATTGCTGATTTAGACTATCTACACAAACAATCCCCTGACAACAATCTTGTTTTGGATAACCTTAATTCAAAGCGTGCACAACTAAACAACTTACTCCAGATAGATGCTCAAAGACAACTATTGTCCTTCCAACAGACATTCTATAGGGAGGGCAACAAAGCAGGGAAATGGCTAGCAAGATCTTTAAAACATAGACAACAAAAAACATACATTCACTCAATTAAAAATGAGTCAGGGAAACGACTAGAAGACACACATAAAATAGCTGAAGTATTTAAATCTTTTTATCATAAACTTTATAACTTATTCCCGGACAGAGAAGACACAGCTCATAGTCGCGCATGCTACCAATACCTTTCTAGTATACAAATACCACAATTAAGTAGCGAGCAAAGAGAGTCCCTGAACCAACCCTTTACCATTAAAGAAGTATTAGATGCTATACGTACCCTAAAATCTAACAAAGCGCCGGGCCCAGATGGTTTCTCAGGCTTGTACTATAAAACCTTTTCAAAATATCTTGCCCCACATTTAACCTCCTTATTTAATCACATAGCGGAAGACTATAGATTTCCCGATACCATGTTACAAGCACATATCTCAGTATTAGAAAAACCGGGCAGGGTGCCGGATGTCCCCACCAATTTTAGACCAATATCCCTACTTAACACAGACTTGAAACTATATGCAAAAATTTTGGCCTCCCGCATAAATAAATTTCTCCCAGAACTAATACATCAGGACCAGGCAGGTTTCGTACCCAATAGAGAAGCAAAAGATAACACCGTGAAAGTACTTAATCTTATAGACCTTGTTACTACGACTAACACTCCAGCCCTCTTTTTATCCACTGACGCCGAGAAGGCATTTGACAGACTTGACTGGACTTATTTACAAGCGACTCTTAGTAGATTTAATTTCCCCGACCAGTTTATCCAAAGAATTATGGCCCTATATTCTAACCCAACAGCACAGGTGAGAGTGAATGGGACGCTCTCTGAACCCTTTGAAATCAGAAACGGGTCGAGACAGGGTTGCCCTCTATCCCCATTGTTATTTATTTTATCACTTGAACCACTCGCAATTAGAATCAGAGAGAATCCGCACATTACAGGAATTACAGCAGGAACTAGACAACATAAAATGGCAATCTACGCAGACGACCTCCTACTGACAATAACTGACCCACTTAGATCTATCACACATGCAATGACTGAGCTCTCCTCTTTCGGCAGGGTATCTAATTTTTTGGTTAACATGACAAAGTCAGAATTTTTACCGATAGGGATCCCCCAACAGACGCTAGAGGACATTAGAGCACTCTGCCCATTAAAAGTACAAACCAACCGTCTTAAATATCTGGGAGTCTTCTTGACTCCAAACAGTCAATCAACACGCAAACACAACTATGGGGAACTAATTAATGAGTTTCAGTCCCTGACCTCCTCCTGGCTTCTAAAAAATATTACGTGGTTGGGTAGAATCCAAGCAGCTAAGATGGTGCTACTACCTAAAGCATTATATATCTTACAGACCGTACCGGTCCAGCACATATCCAGGGAAGTAGATATCTTGCAAAAAATATTGAATGACTATATATGGAAACGCAGACCACCGCGTATTAATAAAAGCACGATTTATAAAGTTCCTGAGCAAGGAGGCCTGGGAGTCCCACACCTTAACTCATATAAACTTGCGATCTCTCTTCAGCGTGTCCTGGAGTGGTGCAACCATGAGGGAGATAAATCTAAGGGGTGGGTACGAATAGAAACAAACATGGCAGACACAACTCACTTAGGAAACAACTGCTGGAATATCCAGGCACTAGGGAATCCTACTATCTCCCAGTCCTCCACGTCTATCGAGACCTGGAGAGACTGGCTACATGTCCTCAAGACATATCCAAAAATCTCTTCAAAATATTCCCCACTTACAAGCTTGATACTTAACCCAGAGTTTCCCCCGGGACTTGCACAAGAGAAGAGCACAGGTGCCACCCAAATCTCCCCAATACAGATCCACACCTTATTAGAAAACAACAAGGTAAAATCCAAGCAACAAATAGACTCACTATCAATTCCTTTTTTCGCCTCCTGGTTTAATTACCATCAGGCGAGACATTTTTTACTCACACATAAAAGTAAAGCAGACTTTATGCGTCCTTTGACAAAATTCGAGCAAGCATGCTTGAGTGACTTAAAGGGTCCCAGATCGGTTTCTACACTATACAAGCTGGTTTTGGAGAATAGATTCCCGAACCTGCCTTCATATACTGCAGGGTGGGATAGAGAGCTTGAAACGACTACACTCACTAAAGACTGGCAGCTAATATTTGAGAATTTATCGCATTCAGCTCACTCGGCAAGAGCGAAAGAGACAAACATTAAAGTCTGTATGCGATGGTACATGACCCCAGCCAAAATTAAGCGTATTTTTAAAGGGAGTTCAGACCACTGCTGGAGGGGTTGCGACCTACCAGGACATATGACACATATTTGGTGGGATTGTAAATCTATCAGAAATTTTTGGTCAGCAATTTTCCAAGAAATTAACGCAGTTTTACACACGCAAATTAACCCGAGCATAGAACTAGCACTTCTCCACAATGATCCTCCCATAACATGCAAAATACGCAAACAACTGTTTCATATTATGCTAAACACGGCAAAACAAATGATACCTAGATGCTGGAAAACAACCAAAATCCCTACTGTTAGTGAATGGGTGAAATTAGTTAACTCAGATATGGTATTAGAAAGATTTCATTATCTTCAAATAGGAGGTCTGACCTTTTTTGAAGACATGCTACTCCTATGGGAGTCATATAAATATAAGCCCAAGTAGGATTGACATAAATGATCATAGTCACATATGCTAATTAATAGCTTCACATAGAAGGATCACATTACTTCCCAACAAGCGCTAACCTAGATGTAAAGTAGCAATATCTCTGACACCCGAGCACATGCAACACCATCTTTAATATTGTAACCTACCATGTTGTTGTTTTTACTTTTGTTTTGTTTTGTTCTTTTGTTTTTGTTTTTTGTTTTTTCTTTTCTTTTGCTTCAAATGAAGTTTAGTATTGATGCGTAGTGGTTTTGTTAAATTGAGGTTTAATCATATGCACTCTGATTGTTGTAATACTCTTCTGTAACAGTCCTGTATTCAAGAGCATAAGCAAACAAAGATAAGCGAACTAATGGAGTTATTTTTCTTCGGTTTGCCAAAGACATTAGCCCGGATGAATAGACTAAAACTCACATGGACTGGCTACTTGAACTTTGATACATGGGAGGTTTTCCTTATACCTCTCTAGCCTAAGTACTGTACAATTGCAACTTGCTAATCTTTATTGTTGGAATAATGCCTTTGTTATATTTTATGCATATAACTTAATAAAAAATAAATATATTTAAAAAAAAAAAAAAAGTAACCCCTTCAAAGCTACTCTTCTCTGTCTGATTGGACTCTAGAAGGCTGTCCTGTGATCTGTTCATGACTGACTTTTTCGCATTTAGTACTGCGTTGCGAGGATATTTCTTTCGTAGTAGTCTGTTCTCCAGATCAGGGGACAGTCTGCTGAAATCATCAGGATCTGAACAATTTTGTTTGAGTCTGATAAATTCTACCTTTGCTATAGCTTGTGGGACATGTTTCGGGTGGCAACTTGTGCCATAGAGGACAGAGTTCCCCGATATTGGTTTCCTATAGGCTTTGGTTTTAATGTTCCCATTAGATAAACCTATCAAAGTAAGGTCCAAGTAGTTAATGTAGGTGTCATTTAACTCATACGTAAATTTAAGACCCATGTCATTTCTGTTGAGATGATAAACAAACTCCTTTGCCTGTAAATCTGTACCTGTCCAGATAAATAATAGGTCATCTATGTACCACTTGTAAAGTGATACATAGAGTCTGAAGGGGTTACAATCCCCAAAGATGTGGAAAAACTCCCAAAAGCCCAAAAACAAATTAGCATAAGGGGGAGCAAACTTCGCCCCCATGGCTGTTCCACATCTTTGGAGATAGTAAACTACCCTCAAACAGGAAAAAATTATGAGTCAATAGGAAACCTACCACCTTAACTATATACACTTTAAATTCTTCGGAGAGATCTGTAAAATGTTCGATTAAGAAGCAAATGGCCTCCAGCCCTTTATCATGAGGGATGCAAGAGTATAAAGAGACGGCATCCACTGTCAGCCATTTAGATCTCCCTGTCCATTTCATATCTTTAATCATTTGTAAGACATTTTTAGTATCACGTAAGTGTGATGGTAAGAAGCATACAAGGGGTTGGAGGATATAATCAATCCATTCTGACAGATTACCAAGTAATGAGTCGACACCACTGACTATAGGACAGCCTTCACGTTATCCAGAGATTTGTGAACTTTGGGAAAGTGGTGGAACAGGGGTATTTTGGGATAGTCCGGCAGCAAAACCTCTGAAGTGGCTGCATCCAAAAATCCCTGTTCCACACCCTCATCCAAAATTAATTTCAGATAAGATTCAACTTAATTCGAAATACAATATTATGAACATATGGGAACAGTAGTGTTATAACTGATCTATCTCATTTACCTGTTCGCTAATGCTCCATTATGCCTCCTGGGTAGCAGATCGCTCTTTAACTAGATTCTGTCTCAAGGCCAAGCCACTAAAGGGTTGTCGTCACCTACATAGGAGTCATATTCTGCTATTATATTCTTAGCAGATCCTAATTTATTGTAATATAATTCTACGTCTCATATTTTACACATAATAACCGAGGTTTCTTATATAAATCTGTTATGTTTTATACTCCTGAGGTGTAATGAACGACTCCTCTGGACCCTGGGTTGTATGTAGATCAGCCATATCTGTCACATAATAATAACAATACTAACATGTTCACCACTTATGTCCCAGATCACGGCTGTATTCCTCTCTGTGTTTCATAGGGGTAGTTTTACCTAACCACTGTTTATCAGATGTATGAAGAGGGTGTGTTTTAATATTAACCAATCAGATTGTATGTACTAGTATTTTAACAGGTGTGACACACAGGTACTATAGACTATGACTATGGCTGTTAGCAGAAACGCGTAAGCCATTAGTGCCATACCACTTCACTTTGTTTGTATGGTGTTGTTTGCCTTTCATCGATGTCTAATTTTACTGGATTTGAACTAATACATTTTTTATTTTATTGCAGCTCAGCGGATCCACCATTTTTCTTGAATCTATTACTTTACCAGCTGATCCGCTGTGTACTCTCTCTGACTTGGGTAGGTGTGAGCAGGAGTCTCTCTGTGATTGGAGGACAACGGTCTGGGAACGTAGGTGGAACAGTAGTGCAGTGGAGGATCCAGGAGGACGCCAGCTACGCCGGTGAAGCTTCCCAAGCACTTGGAGAGACATGAAATATATGTCTGTGCTTTCAAGGTATGAATTTTGAAGTCCGATGTTATGCTAAAAGGGTGAGTGGTATCAGAGCAGAAGCTTGCGACATAAGGGAAGAGTGTCAGTTTCCTACATAGCAGCACACTATCCTAATACATTCCCTACGTTCAGCATTTATTCCACACTGAGACACCTATTTAATGACCGGTATCTGACATTATCGACTATGTGGAGTCAGTTCAGACAGTCGCAATTTGATATTTGACATTTAACGTTATATAAATATACTTTTTTTTCTCTGCTACCAAGTAGCAGCCTTGCAAATCTATTCCACAGAGGCTCCATTTTGAAAAGCACAAGAAGAGGAAACAGCCCTAGTGGAATGAGCCATGATTCTCTCAGGAGGCTGCTGCCCAGCAGTCTCATATGCCAAGTGAATAATACTCCTTAACCAAAGAGAAAGAGAAGTAGCCGTAGCCTTCTGACCCTTACGCTTCCCAGAAGAAAAAAAAAGAAGAAAATCCTTAGTCGTCTGCTAATAAAACTTTAAAGCACGCACCACATCCAGGTTGTGCAACAAACGTTCCTTATGAGAAGAAGGATTAGGACACAAGGAAGGAACAACAATCTCTTGATTTATATTCTTGTCCGAAACCACCTTGGGAAGGCAACCTAAGGCAGTACACAGAACTACTGTATCAGAATGAAAAACAAGGAAAGGAGATTCGAGCCGAAGAAATAGCAACCAAAAACAAAACTTTCCAGGATAAAATCTTAATATCCAAAGAATGCATAGGCTCAAAAGGAGCATGTTGAAGAACTCTAAGAACCAAATTGAGACTCCAAGGAGGAGTAGCAAATTTAAACCTAGGCCTGACTCTAACCAAAGCCTGGCAAAAAGACTGAACATCTGGCACATCTGCCAGACGTTTATGCAACAAAATATATAAAGCAGAGATTTGACCCTTCAAGGTACTAGCAGATAAACCCTTCTCCAAACCCTCTTGGAGAAAAGACAAAATCCTAGGAATCAACTCTATTCCAAGAAAAAACTCTGGATTCACACCAATACAAATATTTACGCCAAATCTTATAGTAAATCTTTTTAGTCACAGGCTTACGAGCCTGGATCATAGTCTCATTAACTGACTTACATAATATCAAGCATTCAATCTCCAAGCAGTCAGCTTCAGAAAAACGAGATTTGGATGAAGAGCCCCTGAAGTAGAAGGTCCTTCCTTAACGAAAGACTCCAAGGTGGAAAAGATGACATTTCCACCAGATCCGCATACCAGATCCTGCTAGGCCAAGCCGGAGAAATGAGAATCACCGACGCCCTCCCCTGTCTGATTCGAGCAATGACCCATGGAAAGAGGGCGAACAGAGGAAAAACATACGCTAGACTGAAGTTCCAAGGAACTGCCAGAGCATCTTACAGCCTGAGGATCTCTTGACCTTGACCCGTACCTCGGCTGAGGCTTCTTTTGGGAGAAAGGTTATTCAAGCAGTGGTGCCTTCTGTTTAGGTTTACTGTCTTGTCCCTCCCTTATCATCCGTGTCCTCTGGCTTGGGTATTGGTTCCAAACCGTAATTTTGATGATTCGTGGACTCACTGTGTCATTAGAAAGAAAACATAATTGATGCTTACCTGATAAATTTGTTTCTTGACACGGTGAGTCCACTGCCCGACCTATATTTTTCAGACAGTTTATTTTTCCATAAACCTCAGGCACCTCTGCACCTTATATTACTTCTTTTCTACTTTCCTTTTGATCGAATGACTGGGGATTGTGGTTAAGGGGAGTGGTATTTAACAGTTTTTGCTGTGGTACTCTTTGCCAACTCCTGCTGGTCAGGAGAGATATTCCCAACAGTAATTATGATGATCCGTGGACTCACCATGTCAATAAATAAATAAATTTATCAGGTAAGCATAAATTATGTTTTTTTCTCTCCAGTGTAGAGACCTCTCCTCAACCCTCCCAGATCCTTTCCTAACAGCTCTCTAACCCTCACCCTCCCACTAGTGGCAGCCATCTTTGGTACTGGCATGTGTCTGCCAGTACCTAATTTACATGGCTTTTTCTTTTCTGCAGTGTAGTGGTCCCCCCACCTCCCCATGATTATTTTCTAGGGTACTTCCACCCACTTCACTTCTGTAGTGAAGCTCCCCATCCCTCCCTCTGTCCTGTCAAACTATTTTTTTGTGTAGCGTAGGGCCCACCTACCTCTTCTGTTGTGCTACCCACCTGCCTCCCACCGTCAACAATGGAGAGCATTACAGACACTGATCTGTTAATCTACCTTCATATGGTAATGGAGTATCGACCAAGCTCCATTAACATATAAAGGCAGATGCTGGAAGCCAAGAAACAGCAGCTCTTGGTTGCCACATGACAACCGAGACTGCTAGGGCTTCCAGCATGTTTGACGTAAATCTACGTTATGTAGTATGATGGGCTATGTACTGCATGATGTAGATCTATGTCCAAATGGGTTAAGGGGCTAAAGAACAGTTGAAAGGTTAATAATAAATAGTCCTTTTTCAGTATCTAGCTATATCTGTAACGGGAAAGCAGGGGGGGGGGGGAGGAAAACCCTCAAGTAAAAGCTGCAGTAGAATTTCCAGCAGAAAAGATTAATCTATACGTGTTTATGCGACATATACTAATCAGACAACAGCCAATTTTACATATAAGATAGATTACAAAATGGATTGGATTTACTGATAAATTATGTTAGTCACTTTGCTAAAAGATTAACGCAAATCGAGAAGCATGTATAAATGTATATGATTTACAACATAAATAGTAGCTAATTTACAAACCAGATCTAGGCTTTCTAAAGGCTCAGTTTATTGAAATATAGACATTTGTAGCAGAACAATTGCAAACATTAACACCTTTGCTACCATCAATTTCAGAGGAAAACAAAAGTACCCGTAGAATTATAAGCGTTTTTGCTATCACTCCAATGACACAGAAATTGAGCCTTTATTTTTTGATTTACAGATGAAAACTATATTTCTTTCATAAAAGTGGTAAGAGTCAACGATCCATTACTCCTGGTAATTACCTTCCCTACTACTAGTAGAAGGCAAAGATTCCCAAACCCAGAGTACTATATAACCTCTCCCACCTCTATGGTAGTAAGTCTTATCTTTGCCTCCGCTGGAGGAAGGTGAAGAATGGTGATGTGCAGATTATTTCTTCGTTGAGAGAGGTTTGATGTGTGTCTTATTATTTCCCCCCCCCCCCCATGGAAATATAAGTAATTATCCTCCAAAGGATGTCCTCTTATTGGGTCTACATTTAACTCCTATAGTATATCCTCTGCTGATATGTTTTCAGTATAAGATTGTTTTTTTTTTTCCTGCTGTTATATAGGAGAGTGTTTAAGGTAATTGATTTTTATTTAATTGTAATACTCATTTTAAATCCTATACCTGGCATTATTATATAGTATTTATATATAGCCTGGAATCAGATTAATTTGTACCCCATATACAAGGGGCTCTATATAGTTACAGTTATCTCAGTTTTTTGTAACAAAATAGTTTTTAAAAAAAATTGAGCTTTTGTACTTTTTTGTTTTCCTGGTCGCATTTTCACAGGTGTGTGCGTGGGGGCGTACATGTGTACATAGGAGTGTGTGGGTGCATGCTCATTTTGCAGCTTATTTTTAAATTTACATTTGGAAGTTTCCATCTATAGCAGTGATCCCAGGAGGGGGTATTGTATACTCATTCCCCTAGAGCTCTTTTATTTCTGTTTTTGTTCACTTTGGAATCTTCTGAATCTGTTCCTAATCCTCCTTTGGAAGCCGATATTTCTGAACATCTTTCTACCTGAATTAAATGTGTTTTATTGTAAGCAGGCTGCAGTTTCCCCTCCATATTTATGCTAGTCCCGCTTTTATGTTTTGATGCATTCAGACCAAAGTTAAATGGACTTGCTTCCAAAAGTATTATTGCTGCTTCTTTTTGTTCTTTACAGGAAGGTTTGGCTCAAATTGCTCTTGGCATTAAGGAATATATTAAAGCTACAGTGTCTGAAATGTAGCAGTCATTCTGCCTGCAAGTAAACGTAAAAGGTCAATACAAGATATGACTTCTACTAGTAGCAATATTCCTGTGTCATGAGGCTTCTGAGGGTGTTTTTTTTCCTGATGATCAGGGCACCTGTCTATGATTCAGAGCCTGCTTCTTTCTCCTTTTTGTTTAAAGGGACAGTCTACACCAGAATATTTATTGTTCCCTAGTTTTGCATAACCAATACAGTTCTATTTATACACGTTTTTTCTCTGTGATTATCTTGTATCTAAGCCTCTGCAAACTGCTTCTTATTTCAGTTATTTTGGCAGACTTGCATTTTAGCCAATCAGTGCTATCTCTAGTGGTGAAAAACTGTCAAAATGCCCTGAGATGAGAAGCGGCCTTCAAGGGCTTAGAAATTAGCATGTGAACCTTCTAGGTTTAGCTTTCAATTAAGAATACCAAGAGAACAAAGAAAAATTAGTGATTGATGTATATTTGAAATTTGTTTGAAATTACATGCCTTATCTGAATAATGAAAGTTTTTTTTTTACTAGACTGTCCCTTTAAGATTGATCACACTCGTTCTTTATTATGGAAGGTTTTGCTTACTTTAGAAATTAAGGAAGTTTCTGTTAACGAAGAGGGGTCTAAATCTGCAAGGTTTTAAAAAAAATAAGGTGTTTTGGAAAATTGTTCCTAAGTTGGATGGTGCCATTTCTCTTACTTGGTGTATTCAGTCCACGGCTTCATCCTTACTTGTGGGATATTCTCAATCCCTACAGGAAGTGGCAAAGAGAGCACACAGCAAAGCTGTCCATATAGCTCCCCCTCAGGCTCCGCCCCCCCCCAGTCATTCTCTTTGCCGCTTCTAACAAGTAGCATCTCCACGGGAGGGTAAAGAGTATGTGGTGTTAGATTTGTAGTTTTTATTTCTTCAATCAAAAGTTTGTTATTTTAAAATAGTGCCGGTTTGTACTATTTACTCTGAGGCAGAAAGTGATGAAGATTTCTGCTGAGAGGAAAAAGATTTTAGCATGTTGTAACTAAAATCCATTGCTGTTCCCACACAGGACTGTTGAGTACAGGAGAACTTCAGTTGGGGGGAACAGTTTGCAGGCTTATACTGCTTAAGGTATGTTCAGTCATTTTTTTTCTAACAAGACCTGGTAGTGATAGAAGACTGATAGATATCCCATGAGGGAAGGTAAGCCATTTTCACATAGTATAGAATGATGGCTTCAGTTAAGGGCTTTAATACTGGCAGAGGTAATCTTATATTTTTTAAGCGTTTTTAAACGTTGAAAACACTTTTTGGGGACTTTTTTACGCCTGGCATATTATAAGACAGCTAATCTGACTCAGAAAGGCCCCATAACTCTGGAGAAGGAAGGAGGGGGCCTCATTTTCGCGCCTCTATTACACAGTTGATTTGCAACACAGCTCCACGCAGCTTCATGTGCAGAGCCTTTAGAGTACAGGAGGACTTCAGGGAGGCTTAATTTACACCTACAAATAACCCTAAAGGAAGGTAAAGCCACAGCAAAGACTGTGGCATAGTACTGTAGTGGGTTAAACCGGGTATTTACTTCATTTTGCTCCGGTTTGGGCATTAAGGGGTTAAACGATTTGAAAACTTGTGTGCAATCATTTCAAGGCATTAGGATCATGTGGTGAAAATTCCATTAAGATCGGATGTTTTTTGATGATTTGGTAAAAAAGTGTGTGCCTTTTTAATATTTAAAGAGACAGTAACGTTTTTTCAAAAAGTATTTTTTTCAATATTTTAGTGTTGTCTGAGTCTGTCAAACATGTCTGAGCTTTCAGATAGACCTTGTTCTTTATGTTCAAAAGCCATGGCAGTACCCCATTGCATTTATGTTTAAAGTGTGCAAAAACATCTAAGCATTTTAAGGATCATCCAGTGACAATTAAAAATGCTGCCCAAGATGATTCCTTAACGGAGGGTAATGAGGATAGTCCTCCTTCCTCACCCCATGTGTCTACACCAGTTACGCCTGCGCAAGCGATGCCTAGTACCTCTAGCGCATTGGCCCCTATTACTTTACAGCAATTAGCAGCAGTAATGGATAATTCCCTTGCAGCATTTTTATCCAAACTGCCTGTTTTTCCAAGAAAGCGCGATAGCTCAGTTTTAAATACAGATGATGAGCAATCTGAAGCTTTGGATAATTTATCTGTAGTACCCTCACAAAACTCAGAGGTAGCAGTGAGGGAAGGGCTGTCTGAGGGAGAAATTTCTGACACAGGAAAAGTTTCTCAGCAGGCAGATTCAGATTCCTTAGCGTTTAAATTTAAGCTGGAACACCTCCGCGTCCTGCTTAAGGAGGTTTTAGCTACGCTGAATGATTGTGACCCCATGGTGGTCCCTGAAAAATTGTGTAAAATGGACAGATATTTAGAGGTCCCTGTATACACTGAGGCATTTCCGATCCCAAAGAGGGTGGCGGATATTGTGACTAGGGAGTGGGAGAGACCAGGTGTACCCTTTGCTCCCCCACCTATCTTTAAGAAAATGTTCCCCATAAACGACCCTAGGCGGGACGCGTGGCAGACGGTCCCTAAGGTAGAGGGGGCTGTTTCAACACTGGCTAAGCGTACAACTATACCAATAGAGGACAGTTGTGCTTTCAAAGATCCTATGGATAAAAAATTGGAAGGATTGCTGAAGAAAATTTTTGTTCAGCAAGGTTTTCTGCTTCAACCAATTGCCTGCATTATCCCGGTAACTACTGCAGCGGCTTTTTGGTTCGAGGCCCTGGAGGAGTCGCTCCAGAGGGAGACTTCATACGATGAGGTCATGGATAGAATTCACGCTTTAAAGCTGGCTAATTCTTTTATCACTGATGCCGCTTTCCAATTGGCTAAACTAGCAGCGAAAAACTCAGGTTTTGCCATCGTGGCGCGACGAGCGCTTTGGCTCAAACCGTGGTCGGCGGATGTGTCGTCCAAAACAAAACTGTTAAATATTCCCTTCAAGGGGAAAACCCTTTTCGGCCCAGAGCTGAAAGAAATTATTTCAGATATCACTGGAGGCAAGGGCCATGCCCTTCCACAAGATAGGCCGTTTAAGGCCAAAAACAAGGCTAATTTTCGCTCCTTTCGCAACTTCAGGAGCGGACCTGCTGCAACCTCTGCTGCCGCAAAGCAAGATAACGCTTCCCAGCCCAAGGCAACCTGGAGACCCTTGCAGGGCTGGAATAAGGGTAAACAGGCCAAGAAGCCTGCTCCTGCTACCAAGACAGCTTGAAGAGGTAGCCCCCGATCCGGGATCGGATCTGGTAGGGGGCAGACTTTCTCTCTTTGCTCAGGCTTGGGCAAGAGATGTTCCGGATCCCTGGGCACTAGAAATAGTTGCTCAGGGGTATCTTCTAGAATTCAAGGACTCTCCCCCAAGGGGAAGGTTCCAAATTTCTTGTTTGTCTTCAGACCAAACAAAGAAACAGGCGTTCTTACGCTGTGTAGAAGATCTACTAAAAATGGGAATGATACACCCAGTTCCATTTGCAGAACAAGGACTGGGCTTTTACTCAAACCTGTTCGTAGTTCCCAAGAAGGAAGGAACTTTCAGGCCAATCCTGGATCTAAAAATTCTAAACAAATTCCTCAGAGTTCCGTCTTTCAAGATGAAAACCATTCGGACAATCTTGCCGATGATCCAGGAAGGTCAATATATGACTACCGTGGATCCAAAGGATGCGTACCTACATATACCTATCCACAAAGATCACCATCAGTTCCTAAGGTTCGCCTTTCTGGACAAACATTACCAGTTCGTGGCCCTTCCTTTCGGGTTGGCCACCGCTCCCAGAATTTTCACAAAGGTGCTAGGGTCCCTTCTGGCGGTACTAAGACCACGGGGCATTGCAGTAGCACCTTACCTAGACGACATATTAATACAGGCGTCGTCTTTTCACAGAGCCAAGGCTCATACGGACATCGTTCTGGCCTTTCTAAGGTCTCACGGGTGGAAGGTGAACATAGAAAAAAGTTCTCTGTCCCCGCTCACAAGGGTTCCCTTTCTGGGAACATTAATAGACTCGGTAGAAATGAAAATCTTTCTGACAGAGGTCAGAAAGTTAAAACTGTTGAATACTTGCCGAGTTCTTCATTCCATTCCTCGGCCTTCCGTGGCTCAGTGCATGGAAGTAATTGGTTTAATGGTTGCGGCGATGGACGTAGTCCCTTTTGCCCGAATCCATCTCAGACCACTGCAATTGTGCATGCTCAAACAGTGGAATGGAGATTACGCAGATTTATCTCCTCAAATTCAAATGGACCTAAAAACCAGAGACTCTCTTCTCTGGTGGTTGTCTCAAGATCACCTGTCTCAGGGAATGAGTTTCCGCAGACCGGAGTGGATCATTGTCACGACCGATGCCAGTCTGGTAGGCTGGGGTGCGGTCAGGAAATCCCTGAAGGCTCAGGGACTATTGTCTCGGGAAGAATCTCTTCTCCCGATAAACATTTTGGAGCTGAGAGCGATTTTCAACACGCTCCAGGCGTGGCCTCAACTAGCAGAGGTCAAATTCATCAGATTTCAGTCGGACAACATCACGACTGTAGCGTGCATCAATCATCAGGGGGGAACAAAGTTCCCTAGCGATGAAGGAAGTATCCAAGATTATCAAATGGGCGGAGGATCACTCCTGCCATCTATCTGCAATTCACATCCCAGGGGTAGACAACTGGGAGGCGGATTTTCTAAAACGTCGTCAGACTTTCCATCCGGGGGAGTGGGAACTCCACCCGGAGGTTTTTGCTCAGCTGACCCAGCTTTGGGGCATTCCAGAGTTGGATCTGATGGCGTCCCGTCAGAACACCAAACTTCCCCTTTACGGATCCAGATATCCCAAGGCGGCATTGATAGATGCATTAATAGCGCCTTGGTCATTCAGTCTAGCTTATGTCTTTCCACTGTTTCCTCTTCTCTTCCTTCTTAGCCAGAATCAAACAGGAGAAGGCTTCGGTAATTCTGATAGTGCCTGCGTGGCCACGCAGGACTTGGTATGCAGACCTAGTGGACATGTCATCGGTCCCACCATGGAAACTGCCATCGAGGCAGGATCTTCTAATCCAAGGTCCTTTCAAGCATCCAAATCTAGTTTCTCTGCCACTGACTGCTTGGAGATTGAACGCTTAATCCTAGCTAAGCGGGGTTTCTCTGAATCAGTTATAGATACTCTGATACAGGCCAGAAAGCCTGTCACCAGGAAAATTTACCATAAGATATGGCGGAAATATCTTTGTTGGTGTGAATCCAAGGGTTACTCGTGGAGTAGAGTTAGGATTCCAAGGATATTGTCTTTTCTCCAAGAAGGTTTGGAGAAAGGTCAGTCAGCTAGTTCCTTAAAGGGACAGATATCTGCTCTGTCTATTCTGTTACACAAGCGTCTGGCAGCTGTACCAGACGTTCAGGCGTTTGCACAGGCTTTAATTAGAATCAAGCCTGTCTACAGACCTGTGGCTCCTCCATGGAGTCTAAATTTAGATCTTTCAGTTCTTCAAGGGGTTCCGTTTGAACCTTTGCATTCCATAGATATCAAGTTATTATCTTGGAAAGTTTTGTTTTTAGTAGCTATCTCTTCTGCTCGAAGAGTTTTAGAATTATCTGCTTTACAGTGTGATTCACCCTATCTGGTGTTCCATGCAGATAAGGTTGTTTTGCGTACTAAACCTGGTTTCCTTCTCAAGGTGGTTTCTAATAAGAATATTAACCAGGAAATCATTGTTCCTTCTCTGTGCCCTAATCCAGTTTCTAAGACGGAACGACTGTTGCACAATCTTGATGTGGTTCGTGCTTTAAAGTTCTATTTAAAAGCAACAAAAGATTTCAGACAAACATCATCCTTGTTTGTTGTCTATTCTGGTAAGAGGAGAGGTCAGAAAGCGACTGCTACCTCTCTTTCATTCTGGCTGAAAAGCATCATCCGATTGGCTTATGAGACTGCTGGTAAGCAGCCTCTTGAACGAATTACAGCTCATTCCACCAGAGCTGTGGCTTCCACATGGGCTTTCAAGAATGAGGCTTCTGTTGAACAGATTTGTAAGGCAGCGACTTGGTCTTCACTGCATACATTCGCCAAATTTTACAAATTCGATACTTTTGCTTCTTCGGAGGCTATTTTTGGGAGAAAGGTTTTGCAAGCAGTGGTGCCTTCCGTTTAGGTTACCTGACTTGTTCCCTCCCTTCATCCGTGTCCTATTGCTTTGGTATTGGTATCCCACAAGTAAGGATGAAGCCGTGGACCGAATACACCAAGTAAGAGAAAACAGAATTTATGCTTACCTGATAAATTACTTTCTCATACAGATGTATTCAGTCCACGGCCCGCTCTGATATTTAAGTCAGGTTTAAATTTAATTTACAATAACTACAGTCACCACTGCACCCTATGGTTCTCCTTTTTCTCCTAACCGTCGGTCGAATGACTGGGGGGGCGGAGCCTGAGGGGAGCTATATGGACAGCTTTGCTGTGTGCTCTCTTTGCCACTTCCTGTAGGGATTGAGAATATCCCACAAGTAAGGATGAAGCCGTGGACTGAATACACCTGTAAGAGAAAGTAATTTATCAGGTAAGCATAAATTCTGTTTTCTTCTTTGGTTAAATGTACTACTATCCCTCTGGAAGATAGCACTCCTTTTAAAGACCCTTTGGATAGGAAGCTTGAATCCTTTCACAGAATGGCTTTTTTTGCAGGCACATTATCTTTTCAGACCGGCTATTGCTGATGTTTCTGCTGCTGCTTCCATTTGGCTGGATCGTTTTTCTGAGGATTCTGAAACGGAAGATTTTCTTAACCTTTTGGGTCTGCTTAAATGTGCTAATTCATTTATTGGAGATGCTATCTGGGATATAATTAGGATTAATGCTAAAAACATGTCCTTGTCTGTCCTTTCCTGGTCTGCTGATATTTCCTTTTAAGGAAATAAATTGTTTGGGGTAGATTTAGATTATAATATTTCCATTGTTTCTGATGGTAAGGGAGCTTTTCTTCCCCAAGCTAAGAAATCTAAGGGTAACTTTAAGGTGTCTAATTGTCTTTGTTCCTTTTGTCAGAATAAGGAGCAAATGTCTGATTCCTTGTCAACTAGACAGGGTTCCTTGTGTTGAAAACCAATCTCTAATAGGAACAGGCCTAGGCCAAAAAGTCCACTCCTGCTTCCAAGTCAACACGAAGGTGCAGCTCCCAATCCAGATTCTCTGGTAGGGGGCAGGTTAAGTCTATTTCAGGAGGCATGGTTTCAGAATGTGTCAGATTCTTGGACTATTAAAGGTATGTCTACTGAAACCCTACGGAAGGGCTCGTCAATAATGGGAAAGATAATCAGGGGAGCTTTAGTGTGGTCTCCTGTCTTCCCTACCTTCTGACACAGTGAGCAAGTTTTACAGTAGTCCTTAATGTCTACTGTAATCCCTGGCCAAAAGAAGGTCTGGGTCAGGCGGTGGTGGGTCCTGGACTTTCCTAAATGTCCAGCTAGGGGAATATCATGCCCTATCCACAGCAGGTCGGACCGAAACTTCGAAACTTCTTCGGTACAAACAGCTGACGTTTGGGAACCGGCCCTTTTCTCCTCTCGGAGATATGGTACAGGAGCCTTCTATCCTACTGGAAACGTTCCATCCCGAGGCCCTGGGGGTCAGTACCTACTCAGTCTCGGTAAGGGGCTAGGGTTGGGTCGCTCAAGGTCTCCAGGGCAAAGTCGTTGGGGGGACGCCCAGGAGGGTTGGTCAGGGGGTAGGGTTAGAGTCAAAGCGGAAGGTCGGGGCAAGGTAGGAGTCAGGGTAGAGGGTCGGGGTAAGGTAGGAGTAGGGGAAGAATGTCTCACCTGGGTCCCCAGATCAGATGCAGTGGCTTGGTGTCTGGCTTGCTGGTGGGTGGTAACTGCAACATCCAGGGGTTTATCCCCCACAAAAGCCGAGGCAAGGTGGCCGAAGTTTCCCAGTAAGACCTCAGCAGGCAAGTGGTTCATGACACCTACTTCTATATCCCGGGGCCCGACACCCCAAGCCAGGTGCACTCATGCTGTGGGGATCCTTAGTACGGCACCCCCAGCCTACCCAATGGCAAGTATCCTCCCTGTATAGCCGGAGGCGGGGGCTAGGTGGGGTTGTACCAGGGTGACTATAGCTGCAGTGTCCCTGCGCCGCCTGCCCATTGACCCAGACGTCCTGGCAATAGTGTTGGCGATTGTCACCAGTTGCGGGGTGCACTTCATGCAGGACCCCAACTTCTTCCTCAGTCCTCAGTGTACAGGCAGTGGGCCATAGCTGGATAGCTCCTGACAGGAGTGCTGGTCCACTGAGCCGGAGAGGGATTCCTTGGCCTCCGCTCTGGCACTCTTCTTATGTGGCCTGCCCGTCTGCACTCATATCACCCCTGGGATGAGCAGGGGCCGGAGCGGCGGACACCCGTCGGCCGAGTCTGGGGGTACTGAGTAGGCGCTGGAGGGCGAGCAGGGGTGGGAGCGGAGCCGGTCATCACTCGGGGCTCAGGGATGGCCTGGCGCCTGGCATCCAAATACTGATCAGTTAGGGCAGCCGCCTGTAGGCCCCTTATCCTTGACCCAGTCCCGGACCTCCACCGGGGAGTTGTTATAAAGATGTTCTAACAAAATGAGCTGGATAGCCTCTTCTGGGGAAGTTACACAGCAGCCCGCAAACCAGAAGTTCAAGGTCCGTGTGAACGGCTGCCCCTCTTGTCTTTTTAGCGCTGGAAGTACAGTGTGAAAGGCCTCCAGAGCTCGATTGGACAGCTTTCAATCAAGCAAGATGGTTACTTGGTCTGTGGAGGCGACACCCTGCAGCTCACACTGGGTCTCAAAAAGTTGGAGATAGCTGTCAATCTCCTCAGTTCCTTGATGATGGCGGCTTTCCCCCGAGCTTCTAGCAGATCTTTCAGTGTTTCCTTTTGGAGCCCAGCATACTGCTCCATCCAAAGAAGTCTTCAGTTGGTGGTTTGGACGTTCCAGGTAGATGGAAGCATCCCACCACTACCATCCAATGTGACTGAACCCAGCTAACCCCGACTGGGTAGCTCCGCCAAAGGATCTTTCCAACACCTGGAACCTGCCTCTATGTAGCGGAGAAAAGTGATTATAGCAGGAGCCCACCCAAATAACTAGACAGACTAGTATTCAGGTGAAACAAGAACCTCTTTTTATGGGGAAAACACAGTTTATATACACAACCTCATCAAGATAAGAGCCTTATCAGTCCCCTAAATCTCCCGCCATTCCCGCCCCTCCAGACAGGCTGGTGCCATCCCTAGTGTCCATTGTCCCATAGTGTCCAGCGGTATAAGGATGGTGGTTCCGTGGTGATCCTAGGGAGCGGCGACACTTCCAGGGTGTCGTTCGGAAGCCCTCGGTCCCCAGCTGCTATAGTTCAAAAAGCGACATGATCCATGGCTGGGGGCTAGAGCTTTGGGTGATTAAACGTACACCGGGAAGACCACTGGGGAGTGGGGGTTGTAGAGAGGGGTCCGGAACCCCCGGTTCCCAAGGGAACTCCCCTCCGGCAATCACCCCACCTCATGTCCTGCCCAAGGGGTACCAATCCCCAAAAGAGCGGAGCTCTGGGACAAGAGCTCTGTGGTAAGGTACAACGGGGATGCGGGATGATGTGGCCGACCGGCAGTTCCAGGGGCCCGGTTGGCTGGATAGGGACTAGGCGGTCAGGAACCAGCTCTTTCTTGATAAAGTGTAACCCATAAAACTAAGTAAATCCAAGGTCTGGGAAATTGCGGTGGATCTCAATTCCACTTAGAAACGGGAGGAGGGGGGAGGTAGAAGGGGGTGGAGGTTTAACCCCTGCAGCCCGGTATCCGCGACAGCAACCATCTAAAAAAAGAGAATCACATCAGAAGGACGTTGCAGTGGCCACACAGGCGATTGCTACTGAAGGCCTAAGTTGAAGAGATGATTGGGAAAAATAATTTCCTAAGGATTCAGATTTGTGGTCTATTAAATCTCTAAACAAAGAGCTAGCCTCCATAGAAATAGTAGTGTGTCTATCTAAAGGGGAAATAGCTCCATCAACCTTAGGGACTAATTCCCAGGTTGATAAATTACTTTCTGTGGATGCATTCTTTTAAACCTATTAGAAGGGGCATAGGGAATGCCTGGTTTCTTCCATTCATTGGCTATATATTCTGTAACCAAGTCAGGTACTTCAAAGGCCTTAGGCAATTTGTGCTGCACTTTAAAGACCTGATTCAAACTTATTTACAGGCTTCCTCTAGAATCGGTTCTGATAGTTCTAAGGTATAGTGGCAGGAAGTGGATATGGTCCACTTTTAATCTAAATGTGGAATCAGACTCTTGCTCAGTGTCCTCAGAGACTCAGCCGAGTCAGCTGTGTAAGCTAGGTTGTACTTGAGTCTGGGATTTAGGACCCTGCATCTTATTAGGTAGTGTGAGGTAAATCTCCAGATTTCGTTTTATGCTTACTTGGTTTGGGGATAGCCCCTAAAAGCTCTGTCATAGTTTTTTGAAGATTTGTTTAATCTGGGGGGGAAATTTATGCTTACCTGATAAATTTATTTCTTCTTAGACACGATGAGTCCACGGATCATCTTCATTACTTATGGGATATTCACTTCCTGGTCAGCAGGAAGAGGCAAAGAGCACCACAACAGAGCTGTTAAATAGCTCCTCCCTACCCTCCAGTCTTTCGACCAAAGTTAGGAAGAGAAAGGAAAGCCAAGGTGCAGAGGTGACTGAAGTTTACAATAAAAAACATCTTGTCTAAAAATGACAGGGCGGGCCGTGGACTCATGTCTAAGAAGAAATAAATTTATCAGGTAAGCATAAATTTTCTTTTCTTCTTAAAGACACGATGAGTCCATGGATCATCTTCATTACTTATGGGATCCAATCCCCAAGCTAGAGTACACGGATGATACAGGAGGGACAAGACAGGATACCTAAACGGAAGGCACCATGCATGAAGAACCTTTCTCCCAAAAAGCCGCCTCAGTCGAGGCAAAAGTATCAAATTTGTAAAATTTTGTAAACGTGTGAAGAGAAGACCAAGTTGCAGCCTTGCAAATTTGTTCCACAGAAGCTTCATTTTTGAATGCCCATGAGGAAGTAACAGCCCTAGTGGAATGAGCCGTAATCCTCTCAGGAGGCTGCTGTCCAGCAGTTTCGTAAGCCAAACGTATAATACTCTTTAGCCAAAAAGAAAGAGAAACAGCCGTAGCTTTTTGTCCCCTACGTTTGCCTGAAAATACCACAAACAAAGAGGAAAACTGGCGAAAGTCTTTAGTCGCCTGTAAATAAAACTTTAAAGCATGAACTACATCCAAATTGTGTAAGAGCCTCTCCTTCTTAGAAGAAGGATTAGGACAAAAAGGTAAAACAATTTCCTGATTAATGTTCCGATCAGAAACAACCTTGTGAAGAAATCCAAATTTCGTACGTAAGACAACCTTATCCGCATGAAAAATAAGGTAAGGGGGCTCACAATGTAATACTGAAAGTTCAGACACTCTACGAGCAGAAGAAATCGCTACCAAAAATAAAACCTTCCAAGATAACAACTTGATATCTAAGGATTGCATAAGTTCAAACGGTACCCCTTGAGGAACCTTGAGAACCAAATTAAGACTACATGGAGTAGTAACTGGTCTAAACAGAGGCCTAATTCTGGTTAAGGCCTGACAAAAAGACTGATTATGAGGGACATAAGCTAGACGCTTGTGTAACAGGATAGATAATGCTGAAATTTGACCCTTTAAAGAACTTGTAGATAATCCTTTCTCCAATCCTTCCTGGAGAAAAGATAAAATCCTAGGAATCTTTCTAGGGACAGGCTTACGAGCCTGAATCAAAGTGTCTATGACCGAGTCAGTAAAACCTAGCTTGGCTAGAATCAACTGTTCAATCTCCAAGCAGTCAGCTTCAGAGAATCTAGATTTGGATGATGGAAGGGTGCCTGAATCAGAAGGTCCTTCCGAAGCGGAAGCCCTCCAAGGAGAAAGAGACGACATCTCCACCAGGTCTGCAGACCAGATCCTGCGAGGTCAGGCCGGTGCTATGAGAATCACTGAAGCCCTTTCCTGTTTCATCCAGGCAATCACTCGCGGAAGGAGAGCAAAACAGATATGTTAAATTGAAGGACCAAGTGGCCGCCAAAGCATCTATCAGCTCCACCTGAGGATCTCTGGATCTCGACCCGTCCCGTACCTGGGAAGTTTGGCATTCTGCCTGGATGCCATGAGATCCAACTCTGGCTGACCCCATTTGAGGATCAGACTGGAGAACACGTCCGGATGAAGTTCCCACACCCCCGGATGAAAGGTCTGTCTGCTCAGAAAATCCGCCTCCCAGTTGTCCACCCCTGGGATGTGGATTGCCGACAGACAACAAGAATGGGCCTCCACCCACTGAATTATTTTGGAAACCTCTGTCATCGCCAAGGAACTCCTTGTTCCTCCCTGATGATTGATGTAGGCCACTGACGTTATGTTGTCCGTCTGGAACCTGATAAACTGAACCGAAGCTAGCTGAGGCCAGGTCAGGAGAGCATTGTAGATCGCTCTCAGTTCCAGAATGTTTAAGGGCAAAAGAGACTCTGTCTGAGACCATATCCCCTGAGCCCTTAGGGAGCCCCAAACTGCTCCCCACCCCTGAAGGCTGGCATCTGTTGTCACAATCACCCAGGATGGTCTGCGAAAGCATGTTCCCTGGGAGAGATGATCTAGAGACAACCACCAAAGAAGAGACTCCCTTGTCTCCTGTGCCAATAGAAGTCAAGGGGACAAGTCCAAATAATCTCTGTTCCATTGTTTGAGCATGTCCAAATGCAGAGCTCTGAGATGAAAGCGAGCAAACAGGACAATGTCCATTGCCGCTACCATCAGACCTATTAACTCCATGCACTGGGCCACAGAAGGACGAGAAGATTGCAGAGCTCTACAAGTATTGATAATCTTTAATTTCCTGACTTCTGACAGAGTCTATGATGGTCCCTAGAAAGGTCAATCTTGTATGAGGAACTAAAGAGCTCTTTTCTAGATTCACCTTCCACCCGTGTGACCTTAGGAAAGCCACTACCAGATCCGTTTGAGATTTTGCTAGCTCAAAGGACGGTGCCTGAACTAGGATATCGTCCAGATACGGCGCCACCGCAATGCCTCTTGAACAAGGCACCGCAAGAAGAGACTCCAGAACCTTTGTGAAGATTCTGGGAGCCGTGGCAAGACCAAAAGGAAGAGCCACAAACTGGAAATGCTCGTCTAGAAAGGCAAACCTTAAGAACCTGTGATGATCCCTGTGAATGGGAACATGCAGGTACCCGTCCTTTAAATCTACTGTTGTCATAAACTGACCCTCCTGGATCAAGGGAAGGTTGGAACGAATAGTTTCCATCTTGAAGGACGGTACTCTGAGAAACTTGTTTAGACTCTTGAGGTCTAGAATTGGTCTGAAGGTTCCTTTCTTCTTGGGAACCACAAACAGATTGGAATAGAATCCCATACCTTGATCTTGAGGTGGAACGGGAACGATCAGTCCCAGAGCCAAGAGGTCTTCTACACAATGTAAGAATGCCTCTCTTTTTGTCTGGTCTGCAGATAACCTTGAAATTAGAAACCTGCCCCTGGGAGGACAAATTTTGAACTCCAGCTTGTATCCCTGAGACACTATTTCTATAGCCCAGGGATCCTGAACGTCCCGAACCCAGGCTTGAGCGAAAAAAGAAAGTCTGCCCCCTACCAGATCCATTTGTCCCGGATCAGGGGCAAAATCTTCATGATGTCTTGGAGTCATTGGCTGCCTTCTTGGATTGCTTACCCTTATTCCAAGATTGGGCGGGTCTCCAATTAGATTTAGCTTGTTCCTGCTTAGTTGAGGGAGAAGAGGAAGAGAATCCCTTGAAGTTGCGAAAGGAACGAAAATTACTGTCTTCCTTTCTGCCTAATCTTTTTGTCCTGAAGGAGAAGGTGACCCTTACCTCCCATAATGTCAGAAATAATCTCTTTCAGCTCAGGACCAAACAGGGTCTTCCCCTTGTAAGGGACAGCTAGAAGCTTTGACTTAGATGAAATGTCCGCAGACCAAGGTTTCAGCCATAAGGCCCTGCGAGCCAAGATAGAGAAGCTTGAAATTTTGGCCCCCAACTTAATCATTTGAAGGGTGGCATCTGAGATAAAGGCATTAGCTAGCTTAAGAGCCTTTATCCTGTCCTGGATCTCGTCCAAGGGAGTTTCTCACCTGAGGGCATCAGCCAGAGCATCAAACCATTCGTGACGGTAGTAATACAGACCGCCGGTTGCCACTGCATACCCTGGTGAACATAAATTTTGAGTAGACCCTCTAATTTTTTTGTCCATCGAATCTGTAAAAGCACAGCTATCCTCTATAGGGATAGTAGTTCTCTTAGCCAAGGTTGAAACAGCTCCTTCTACCTTAGGAACAGTTTGCCAAATCTCTTTAAAGGGCCATAATACCCAAATGTTTAAACACTTGAAAGTGATGCAGCATAGCTGTAAAAAGCTGATTAGAAAATATTACCTGAACATCTCTATGTAAAAAAGAAAGATATTTTACCTCAAAAGTTCCTCAGTAGCCACCTCCCATTGTAAAGGATTTCTAAGCAGCATTTTAGTGTGTTTGTCCTGGGACATCTGAAGGGACTAGCATCGTGCACTCATATTATTTCACCAATCAGGTAAAGGAAGCTTACTATGAAATCTCATGAGAGTTAAGTCAAATCTCATGAGATCACAGTAAGAGTTCATGACCTCAGCACTGCTGATGCTGATTGGCTGCTGTTCATTTCTTCAGTTTTTTTTAATTTTTTTACCTGCAGCTGGGAGCAGCTGAGTATAACTTTTTACACAGAACTTACTCTCTGCTGAGCTGAGGAAATTGTGAGGTAAAATATCTTCCTTTTTTACATAGAGATGCTCAGGCGATATTTTCCTGTCAGCTTTTTACAGTTATACTGCATCAGTTTCAAGTGATTTAGCATATGAGTATTATGTCCCTTTAACTGAGTCAGCTATAGGAAACATCTTCTTGAAAATAGGAGGAGAGAAAGGAATACCAGGTCTCTCCCATTCTCTATTAATAATTTCAGAGGCCTTCTTAGGAACTGGAAAAACATCTGTAAAGGAAGGTACCTCATAATATTTGTCTAATTTGCTAGACTTTGGGGGGACAACCATCACTGTGGAGTCACTATCATCTAGGGTAATTAAAACCTCTCTAAGTAAGAGACAAAGATGTTCCAGTTTAAACCTGAAAGATACCACTTCTGAGTCAGTCAAAGGTAACACCTCCTCCGAATCTGAGATTTCTTCTTCAGATGCAAGAGCAGGAACCTCTTCCTCAGATCTGTGAGAAGAGACTTCTGAGATAGCTACCACAGCATCAGAAACCTCGCTAACTGCAGAAATTGACTTTCTCTTGCGATGGCCCTGCAACATTGGAAAGGCAGACGGAGCATCAGAGATAGTAGTAGACATAAGAGAAGCTATGTCCTGTAGTGAAATTCCCGAAGGAACTACAGTAGACTGCTGGTGAGGGTGATAATTTTTTGGACACTGGGGGAGAGTTGCTGCAGAAATTGACCCTCATCAGAGGACTCTTGGACAACATCTGTCTGAGAGGATATTGGCTCAGCAAAAATGTTATCCCTAAAATTCACAGTCCTTTCAATACATGCAGGACAGAAAGGGATTGGTGGCTCCACATTTGCATCAAGACGTGAAGCACATGTAACAGCTTGCACCTCATCTTGGTCCATTTTTTCACATAAAATATTAGTATTGAGCAGAAAAAATACTGGGAATAACAATAAAATAAAATTATCAAAAACGTTACTGTCTCTTTAAATTTAAATGGTATTTCTTTCTCTTGACAAACTGCTAATTTTTCTGTAGTTACAAAACGGTTAGAAAATTTAAGCAGTAATTAAACCTCTGCACCACAGCAACCTGCTGAGGTGCTCCTACCTTAACCAATGAATATCCCATAAGTAATGAAGATGATCAGTGGACTCATCGTGTCTTTAAGAAGAAAATAAATCAGTAGAATCCACTTGAACAACATTAATAGGCATAGGCACTAAATATCTGTCAGGTGCCATACTGACAGGATTATGAGTTGCGAGAGTAGGGACACAATTAGCACACAATTTGTTAATTTGGTCCACTTTAACAGTTTTGCATAATAAACAAAGGATATAACTCAACACACAGCCATTAATGTCTAAACCGTTGGCAACAAAAGTGAGTACACCCCTAAGAGGAAATGTCCAAATTGGGCCCAATTAGCCATTTCCCCTCCCCTGTGTCATGTGACTCAGTGTTATAAGGTCTCAGGTGTGAATGGGGAGCAGGTGTGTTAAATTTGGTGTTATCACTCTCCTACTGGTCACTGGAAGTTCAACATGGCACCTCATGGCAAAGAGCTCTCTGAGGATCTGAAAAAAAAGAATGGTTGCTCTACATAAAGATGGCCTAGGCTATAAGAAGATTGCCAAGACCCTGAAACTGAGCTGCAGCACGGTGGGCAAGACCATATAGCGGTTTCACAAGACAGGTTCCACTCAGAACAGGCCTCACCATGGTCGACCAAAGAAGTTGAGTGCACGTGCTCAGCGTCATATCTAGAGGTTGTCTTTAGGAAATATACGTACGAGTGCTGCCAGCACCTTAAATGACATCAAGAACCTCCCCTGGCACAGATTAAACCTAATCCCAGATCTAGACTCTGCAGTTGAATTCTTTCAGTCCGAACTCCTACAAGTTTGGAATTTACATGCCCTGCTGCGTAAGGTGAGAGTAAAAGGAGCACACTTGAATTGGATCACAGCTGACCTCATTCAAATGTACCAGTTTCAGGATTCATTGTGGTCAAAGTTCAAGCATACTGGCTCTATGAATGATCACGGTGTATATATAGACAATGGCGAAATATATGCACTAAACAAACAAAATTGGCCAAGGCCCAATATTTCTGTGAAAATCTGAACAATAACATATCAAACCCTAGAACGTTTTGGAAACTCATAAATAACACTCCACCAATCCACTCCCAACCCTCCACTGTCAATGTGGACAACCAAACCCTGCAACTCCCCTTAGAAGTAACAAATGCTTTTAACAATTATTTTGTCGGATGCTCCACTACCCTGATTGACAAATTAATAAATGACACGCATCCTGAAGCTACAAATGTGGATCAGGCCCCACTAAATCAGCAAAGACCCAATATAGAGAAGTTCAATTTTAGACCTGTACCCATCAATGTCATTAAGAAACACCTTAACCTAAAAATGAAAAACCAGTCTGGACCTGATCAAATCCCAGCAATGGTGTTGAAGCTTAGTGCGCTGGCAATTGCTAAACCTGTCACAACCCTAATTAACGAATCCTTGGTATCTGGATACATACCCAAACTTTGGAAGACTGCAAGAGTAGTGCCCATCCATAAAAGATCGGAGATAACCTTGGTTTCTAACTATCGCCCAATATCATTGCTCCCAGTATTGTCAAAAATCTTAGAAAAATGCGTCCATACGCAATTATGTGAATATTTTACCAACAATCTAACTATCTGAACCCTGATCAATCAGGTTTTCGTACAAATCACTCCACCACTACAACTGCCCTCCTAAAAGTTTGCAACAACCTCCAAACTGGAATGGAACAAGTGAAAGAAAAAGGGTGCAACAGCACTACACTGGTGTGGGGGAGATGCTTTTATCAGAATGGATTAATTTCCTGAGCTTGAGTGCTTATGCATGAATTAACTAGAGCAACAGGATCAACATAGAAGTTGAAAAAGTATGCATTTCTTTAGCACTTCATTCTCCCCAAAGTCTATAATCGACTGAATTTGTGTTTAGAACACCAGTAGTGGGGTGAAGTTGGTGGTTGAAATTAAAATTTAACCTTTATTAGTTTCATTTAAAGACCGAACACACAACATAAAAAGTTAAAAAACACAAAAAGAGTGGGCCAATAGAACGAGTCAATCACATAACTGGGTGTCGACCTAGTTATTAAATTAAGGTATGTGAGAATCTGGTTACAGGGCTGTCTAAATGATATGAAAAATGGAATGTATTCAAATCTCCTGAGAGAAGACAGAAGAATAAGTATGTGTGGGTATTTCCCTGAGTATCACTATAATTCAGTAATGTATTGGATACTTTTAAGGTTTGTCAGATTAGTAATCTGAAGTTAGTTATATTGTTTCTCTTGTTTGTAATAGTACACTAAATCATAATGAGAAAAAGTAATGATGATAACAGATTGAGCTCAATGAATAAGCAATTATTTATAGAAATAAATGTCGGTAAAGTACCCGTATTTTGTACTTTTGGTTATGAATGTCTTTTATCATTGGCTCATATATTTAGATTGTCAAGTATCTGCAATCGTTACATGGGTTAGAATCTTTTAAAAGAATTACTGAGTTGTGAGCATTTACCAATTCACAGTAGGTTGTTTAGCTTTATTGGTAGCTAGATGTCTTTTATCATAGGCTCATGTGCTTTAGATTGCTTTTGTATCTGCAATCTGTACTTTAATTTAAGTTGTTATTGGAAGTAAAGTACCCAGATTTCAATCCTTTTATTTACTAGATATCTTTTACCATTGGCTCATTTATTAAGAATTTTTTGTATCTACAATAATTACTTAGATTTGAATTATTGTCTGGAAATACAAAGGGATGGACTAGTGCTGCTTCGCAATCAGTTGATTAGCTTTATTATCAGTCTGATGTATTTTGTCATTAGCTCTAGAGCTTTTGATTGCTTTATGTCTGCAATCTATACTCTGTATTATCAGATAACAATCGAAATCAAAGTGACTGACACTGACTGCTTCTCAGTCCATTGGTTAGTTGAATTGATAGTATGTCACTCTCAGGTGATGTGACTTGTAGTATGTGTGGTGTGAACGTTGAATTTTTAACTTAGTTAGAATTGTTCCACTATATGGGGGAGTGCTGGCCAAATTGCTTCACATGTGTAATATATTGTAACTGGTGAAGTTACATAAATTGCTTCATATATATAATATATTGTAACTGGTGAGGTTACATAAGCAAAAATGTATCAATCTTTTTGATTAAATATGAATCTTTTTTAAATAGTAGTTGCAGCCTAATACTTACTAATGGTATGACCTTTAAGGTAAATATCACAGTTACCAAAGCATTTA
Organism: Bombina bombina; assembly: GCF_027579735.1. NCBI lineage: Eukaryota > Metazoa > Chordata > Amphibia > Anura > Bombinatoridae > Bombina > Bombina bombina. Next base: position 613,008,077 of record NC_069499.1, on the reverse strand, counting down.
CTGCCAAATAATTGGAATGGAACAAGGAGACCTAACTGGAGCAATATTCCTTGATTTTGCAAAGGCCTTTGACACAGTAGACCACGACATTCTACTGCTCAAACTAAAAAAAACCTCAGGTATTGGTGATCATCCGCTAACCTGGTTTCGATCATATGTATCAGATCGATCACAATATGTCTCCATTTCTGACAGCGACTCCCTCCCTCTCCCAGTCACGTGTGGTTTTCCCCAAGGTTCCATTCTCGGCCCCCTACTATTCACATTATTTATAAAATGATCTGCCTAATGTCTGCAAATCCTCAACTGTACACATGTATGCAGATGACACGGTAATCTATGCAAACAATTCCAATCTGCCGCAGCTTGAAGCAGTGCTCCAACACTAGTTCACAGAGGTAGAAAAGTGGATCTCAAAAAACAAACTCTTCCTAAACACTGACAAAACTGTCACAATGATCTTTGGAACGGGACCTAAACTACAAAATTCCCATCTATGCATCAAAACAAAATCAAATTGCACACTGACCGCAGTCCACTCTTTTAAATACTTGGGTATGTTGTTAGACCCCAATCTATCTTTTGGCCTCCATATAGAAACACTGGCATCTAAACTTTATTCAAACATAGGTGCCCTGTACAGAAACAAATCCTGCCTCAGCCCTACTGTAAAGGAAAAGATTGTACAGCAAGTGCTGATGCCAATCGTGGATTATGGGGATGTAGTATAAGCACCTGCACCGCAAACTCACCTTAATAAACTTAATACATTGTATAACTCGTTCTGCCGCTTTGTGCTACAATGTAACTACAGGACCCACCATTGTGAAATGCTAAAAGAACTAAACTGGCTGTCGCTGGAATCCAGACGCACCCTCCATCTTTCTTGCCTTGTGTTTAAAAGTTTTTCTGGGAAGCTCCCACCCTACCTGAGCAGAATACTCTCACCGGTTATTCCCACCTCCTATAACCTCCGAAACAGTACCAGCACATTATTTAGCTTGCCTCAATACAAAAAGAAAGCGGCTCGATTTTCCTTTTCCTACAGAGCACCACCACAATTATGGAACGACCTCCCGCACACTTTCAAACCTTCCCCATGCCTAATATCCTTTAAAGGGACAGTCTAGGCCAAAATAAACTTTCATGATTCAGATAGAGCATGTAATTTTAAACAATTTTCCAATTTACTGTTATCACCAATTTTGCTTTGTTCTCTTGGTATTCTTAGTTGAAAGCTTAACCTAGGAGGATCATATGCTAATTTCTTAGACCTTGAAGCCCACCTCTTTCAGATTGCATTTTAACAGTTTTTCACCACTAGAGGGTGTTAGTTCACGTATTTCATATAGATAACACTGTGCTCATGCACGTGAAGTTATCTGTGAGCAGGCACCGATTGGCTAGACTGCAAGTCTGTCAAAAGAACTGAAAAAAGGGGCAGTTTGCAGAGGCTTAGATACAAGATAATCACAGAGGTTAAAAGTATATTATAACTGTGTTGGTTATGCAAAACTGGGGAATGGGTAATAAAGGGATTATCTATATTTTAAAACAATAAAAATTCTGGTGTAGACTGTCCCTTTAACAGATCCCTCTCTACATATCACAAAACAGAATGCACCTGTCATGGTTAATTATATACGGTATTTCCTACCTGTTCTATGTTAAATGTTTGTGCATATATTGTGTATTATTATTGTTTTTGTATTTTATTGTACCCATTGTATCAATGCAATGTTTTGTGTACCCAGGACATACTTGAAAACAAGAGAAATCTCAATGTATCTTTCCTGGTAAAATATTTTATAAATAAAATTGCTGCAGAGCTTGAAGGGGTCAGCCTGTCAGTGCTCAGACCATACGCTGCACACTGCATCAAATTGGTCTGCATGGCTGTCGTCCCAGAAGGAAGCCTCTTTGAAAGATGACGCACAAGAAGGCCGCAAACAGTTTGCTGAAGACAAGCAGACTAAGGACATGGATTACTGGAGCCATGTCCTGTGGTCCGATGAGACCAAGATAAACTTATTTGGTTCAGATGGTGTCAAGTGTGTGTGGCAGCAACCAGGTGAGGAGTAGAAAGACAAGTGTGTCTTGCCTACAGTCAAGCATGGTGGTGGGAGTGTCATGGTCTGGGCCTGCATGAGTGCTGCTGGCACTTGGGAGCTACAGTTCATTGAGGGAACTATGAATGCCAATATGTACTGTGACATACTGAAGCAGAGCAGGATCCCCTCCCTGGGCCACAGGGCAGTATTCCAACATAATAATGACCCCAAACACACCTCCAAGATGACCACTGCCTTGCTAAAAGAAGCTGAGAGTAAAGGTGATGAACTAGCCAATCATGCCTCCAGACCTAAACCCTATTGAGCATCTGTGGGGCATCCTCAATAGGAAGGTGGGGGAGCACAAGGTCTCTAACATCCACCAGCTCCATGATGTCGTCATGGAGGAGTGGAAGAGGACGCCAGTGGCAACCTGTGAAGCGCTGAACTCCATGCCCAAGAGGGTTAAGGCAGTGCTGGAAAATAATGGTGGCCACACAAAATATTGACACGTTGGGCCCAATTTGCACATTTCCACTTAGGGGTGTACTCACTTTTGCTGCCAACGGTTTAGACATTAATGGCTGTGTGTTTAAGTTATTTTGAGGAGACAGCAAAATGTACAGTTATACAGACTGTACATCCATATTCTTTTACATAAACAGTTGCAAAGTTTATGGGGGAAATTTAAGGGAACATTATACTCAAACTCCATGTATATGAAAACGTGCTATGTATATAAGTTAGCTTTTTTTGCAAAATAACCAATAAGAACCCCCATTTGCTAGTCAGAGATAAGCCTTACGCCGCATTTTTTGGTGCTCTGCACAGGAAGAAAACTATATACCTCACGTCTTAAAGCAAACTTTTTTTTATGTGGCGGGGACTTCATTAAAAAAGGGACACAATCCTAAATACGGTACATTTTGTAAGCATAGTATTAAGACTATTCTCCACCTACCTCTAGTCATGGGTGCTGCCATATTGAAATCTGGCTTTCAATACATTCCAGTGCTGACGTGTTTGCACATGTGCTTTAACTCTCCTTCAGATACCTGCGGCGTAACTTATGTTCCATAATAGCAGCACCCATGATTAGAGTTAGGTACATGAATTGATGTTTGCATCATTTTAATGGCAGGATTGTCCATGGGATAGATTACATTATATTCACACTTATCCTAAATGTAATGCTTTAAAGATAAAACTATAATCTATTTTTTTTAAATAGTTAAAGGGACACTCTGATCAAATTAAAATTACATGCTGTATCTGAATCATGAAAATGTAAACAACTTAACAATTTACTTCCTTTAAAAAAAAAAAGTGCAGTCTTTATATTTACACTTTGAGTCACCAGTTTCTACTGAGCATGTGCAAGAATTTACAGACTATACATATATGCATTTGTGATTGGCTGATTACTATCACATGGTACAGGGGGAGTGGAAATATACATAACTGAAATTTGTTAGAAAAAAAAAAAAAAATCTACTCATTTGAAATTCAGACTAAATGCTATTGTATTGTAATCTTGCATTTGTTGATTATGCAAATCTACTGTGTTTACTGGTCCTTTAATATGAGTTACTATTTAACTTATTTCTTAAATGTTCATGGGTAGGTACAAACACACATCAATTACCTAATAAAAAGTGTAGCACTGCATTGGCGATAGCACCACTAGGAGGGGGGGGGGGGGGGGGAATATATCAGTGATTTAAGGGCCACAAAAAAAAAAAAAAAAAATCTGTTGGGCTGGATGTGGTATATAGGCCATAGTTTGGGCAGCCCCCTTCTTACAATTCAGAGAGCATGCAATTTTAAATAACTTTCTAATTTATTTCTATTATCTAATTTGTCTTTGTATCGTTTGTTGAAAAGAATACCTAGGTAGGCTCAGGAGATGCTGGTTGCAGCACATATATACCTCTTATAATTTAAGTTATTCCCACCTCCCTCTAATCATCGGTGCCACCATGTTGAAATTTAGCTTTCCCTGCATTCCAGTCCTTACATGTTTGCATAAGTGCAGCAACTCTCCTTTAGATACCCGGAGTGTAACGTAGTTTCAGAAACAATGGCACCCATAATTAGGCAGAGGTGCATGAAATCTATTTGGTGTCTGTCACATTTATTGGAAAGAGAAGCAATATCATAACATTTTTGATGACCAATATATTTTGGTAGAGGCTATTTTAATTAACATTAAAACAGGAACTACAATTGTTAGTACATATGACCTTTTTCACAAATAAAAAAAAAATGAAAAATACAAAGTCACAGTCAAACATTTGTTACCCTACTTTATTGTGGACTTATTTTTTTCTTTATTATGCACATCTTATTTTACAGTAATATCTCAAAGTGCTAGAAAGAGGACATGCTTAGCATGCTGAAGAGGGATATATCTGACAAAAAGCAGTCATGGAAAAAACTAAAATGTCAGTCCCAGTCAACAAGCAATAAATAAATGTTGATGGAATGTAGGTTAATGGAAAGCAACATTTGTAAAATTACACCTCTGAAAGCAATTGATTAGCTTTCTTTAGTTAGTTATGGTACCTTAGTCTAAACTAAATTTTGAGTTTTGTGAATCCCATTGTACAGAATACATGTCCTGTCAAACAAAGCATTACACTAGGTATAGTTTGTGGTACTTGCTGGTGGAAACAGTAAAAGCATTCAGAGAAGTCTATACAATGAAAGATTTATAAATATAAATTTAAGACATCTGTCTGTATAAGTTTAAAGTCAGTAACATAACCTCAGGATCTCCTGACTTTATGTCAAGAGCATTTAAGAAACAGTCCAAAGCCTCCTTCACATTGCCCTGTTCTTTAAGTTTCTTGCCATGTTTTACAAGTGTAGAATAACGATCCTCATTTAAAGCAATACCTTGAAAGTTCTCCGTTTCTGGTGCAAGACAATCCATTTGTTCTCCTGAGCCAAGTTCCACGTTACTAGCCGTCTCATCTGTGTTACTGTCCTCTTCTTGGTCAGAAGAGCTCTTCACTACAAAGCTATCAGAATCATACTCATCTGCACCATTTGATAGACTTTCATCCTGAGGCAGAGTTTCACCAGCTGGTTCTTCCAATAACTCAGACACTTGCTCCTCAGCCTCCTTGGCCTCAGGTGCAACAAGTTCATCTTCCTCTTCACCACTATCTGATGAACTGCTATCATCAAGAGACTCAAGCACATCATCCGTTTCCTCTACTGCTACATGAACAATAGATCTTCTAGATGCAATGGATCTGCGTCTAGGGCCACTACTTACATCCCAAATTTTGGCTGTTGCTTTTTCTAATTTTGGTGTTGATGCACTTATGCCCTTGATTGAAGGACTGTTGAATGGTGAGAACACAAAGCTATTATCTTCAACATTGCAGACTGAATTGTCACTCTCACTATCAGAGCAAATTCTTCTAACAGTTTTCTTTCTTCCAGTAAAAAAGACCTCATCTGCTTCCTCTTCACTATCTATGTGAATATTGGATCGATGTTCACTCCCATTAACTTTGTTTTCAGCACAGGACCCAAAAACCTCTTGCCTTTCATGATGAAATTTCTCAACAGTCTCAAAATAACCATCTTCTAATTGTGGTTTGACACTTGACTTTTCCATTGCTTCACTTCTATTTCCATTCATTTCAAACATTTCAGAAGTTTCAAGTGCCATTAGCCCTGGATTTTCTTCTTCCATTGAATCTTCCAACACCAATATTGCTTCCTTTTCTGGTGCCACAGATGTTTCCATTACACTTCCCATCTCTTGTTCAGATGCATCCAAAATAGCATTCTGACTTAGATTTGCAATTGAATCTTCAAGTACAAGATTGAAGTCACATTGTAAATGTGACTTTGACATAGAAATTTTAAATTCAGTACATTCTTCCTTTACACCCCCACTTACTTCAAATACAGAGTTATGCAACTGTCCAGAAAAACTGTTAACATGCTTAATATTTAATGACATATTATGATCTTGTATTAAAGAGCTTTCACTAGATGCTGAAACATTAACATGAGCATCTTTTGCATAAAGGTTAATCGGTTCACTGCTAGAATCCAAAGAAGACTCCACTGTTTTTGTAACAATTTTTTCTTCTGGGCTCAAGGAAGGTATGTTTTGGGAAGAACTAGAAGTTCTGCTTTCAGCATTTTGCTCTTCATCTTCTATTACAAGAGAGTCAGAATTAGTATTATGATTTTGCAGGTTACTTTTTTCCCTGGTAAATGGAGCAGGAGGGAACTCTTTATCCACTTCAACAGAGTCATCAATTACCATACTTGTCATCTGGCAGCTAATATCCCCAACTGCATCCTCCGTGAGGTCAACGGTTATAGGAAAAGGATTTGAAGGCTTTGTATTGGGAAGGTTTCTTTCCTTTGACTTTTCAGGAAATGTATTTTGCCTCAACCATGCTCCCTCAGTTCCATTCCTAACCTGTTCCATCAGTTGCCGATTAATTTGAGATTCCATCTGCATAAGCTCATGTGCCTTTTGCACCCTTTGTTGAATGTAATGTCCTTCATGTTCATCTTCACAATCATCATCATCTTGGGAACAGGCCTCATTTGTATAAATTAGGTCATGATCTGATATGCCAAAAATTTGCAAGGTGTGCAAAAATGCAATGTGATGATCAAGCTGGGTGTCAGTTTTCCTCTGAGCTGAATGCATATTTTGAAGTTGAATCTGTGTTGAGGAGGTCCTAGTATCTTCTAAAGTAAACAATTCCTTTAACTCTTGCTTTGAGAAGTAACGGAAAGGATTTTTCTTATCACCAGTTGTCTGCCTTATTAACGAGTCTTTAAATATCTGCCTTCTGTATATTTTCTCTTCCACGGTTCCACAAGTAATGAGCCGATAAATCACAACATTCTCCTGCTGTCCAATTCTGTAGGCTCTATCAACAGCTTGCGCGTCAGTAGCAGGGTTCCAGCTCGGATCAAAGATAACCACTCGATCGGCTGAAGTAAGAGTTAAGCCAACACCTCCAACCTGTGTTGTCAGTAAAAGCACAGAACAGGCAGTATTCCTCTGAAACTGGTTTATTCTTTTCTCTCGTTCTGGAAGAGGCACTGTTCCATCAATACGCATGACTGTAAATCCCTGATTATTAAGGATACGATCAACAATGTCCAACATTTTTCTTGACAGGGAAAATACAAGGGTTCTGTGACCTTCATCTTTGAGATTGTGTAGGAGATCAATAAGTAACCTCAGTTTTCCAGATTCCTCAATCAAAACCTCATCTGGAAGGTGGTCATACTTCATAACTGTTTCATGAACACCTTCACTGTTCTGGCCATCATCCTTTTCTCCATATTGCTGGTTCAGATCTTCAATATAATGGTCATCATCCCCATCAAGCCCAAGCTGGATGCAAGCTCTTGCAGAAAGCAGTCTAGGATGATCACACAACTTTTTTAGAATGTTTAACTCTGCTAATGGAGATCTTGTGGTCATAAGTAATTCTTTGATATGGTCTAGAGATAGAAACTTTCTGTAAACGTCTTCTTGAATTGGCGACAAATAAACCCATATGATTAAGTCATTCTTTCGTGTGAGAGAAGGCATTGTAAGGCCTTTAGAATGAACATGTATTTCTTGCTTAGATACTTTGTCCTGCACATCATTCTTTGTACGTCTCAGGAAGTAAGGTTGTATAATTTTCATGAGATTTTCTGAAATTTTTAGTCCAAGAGCTTTCTCACCTGGTGTGGCATCTTTCTCTCTTGCACGTGTAATTGGATTTTCATACTCCATTTTAAATGTTTTTGAGGTCCCCAGCAAGCTTCCTTGACAAGCAAAGTCATATAATGCCCACATCTCACGTAGATTGTTTTGGATAGGTGTTCCAGTTAGAAGAATACGATTTTTTGAAGGAACGGCATAACAAGCTTTAGCTGTCTTAGTTGACGAAGATTTTATTTTATGAGCTTCATCTAAAATGATGTAGTCCCAGATAAATTCTCTTCCATTGTAGGTTGAAAGCTGTTGCCAGTTATTTATCAACATTTGGTAAGTTGTAATAAGAATACCACTCTTTCTCTGAATTACTTCAAGATTGTTTGCTCTCTCTTTCTTACTTGTGCCATGAAATTCACGCACTCTCATTCCTGGAGTCCATTTAGCAAATTCTTTCATCCAGTTACTTATTAATGTTGTTGGCATTATCAGCAGAACATATTTGATTAGTTCAGAATCAAACATGCCAGAAAGAAATGTAATAATCTGTATAGTCTTTCCCAAGCCCATATCATCTGCCAAAATACCTCCTTTCCTTCCATCTCTGTACAGACGATAAAGAAAGGCAACTCCTTCTTTCTGATGGTCAAAAAGCTTGTTATACAGTTCTTTGTAAAGAAGCAATCCACTGTCTAGCACTTCCACAAATTCATCATCTTCCTCACCCTGCAAATCAAGTTCCTGAAGTGCAGCTCCAATCTTTTCAATGTGCCCTTTTAACTTTTCATTTGGATGGATGTTGTATGCCAGCCGAAAATATTCCATTGATTTCAACAGGTTTTCATTTTTTACTTCCTGTTTTCCCTGCTTCACAAAGCTGTAAAAGGAGAGAGAATGGAGAATTTAGTCACCAACATATTAAATGCAAGTATTTTTTTTTTTTTATATTATTTTTATTTAGAGAAAGTAAGTAAAGTGCATCAGTACAACAGAAGTTTGTTTTTTATTTATTCATTTATTTGTATGTTATTACTGGGAAGCATTCCCTTTATCTAAATTTACTAGCTCATGTAATTTTTGCTTTAGTATCTCTTACAGTACCTAAGTGGGACTTAGATATGTCTGTAACCCCCTTGTTAAACAGTTACCAGGTGCAATCCCAAATAAACACACACAATCAGCAAAAACATATTAGTTCACCCAAATGGAACTTTGCAAATGGATCAGTGTGAAGAATCTAAAATACAAAGATGAGAAAGTCAGAAAAAAGGAGAGGGGAATCGTAAACTACATACAACATGCAAATTATACATACAGTACACATGTGTGAAGCTGGCTGTGCATTTCAATTTTTAAAGTGAAGATCAACTTCACTCAACTGCCCCGCGGCATCGGATAAACTTTGCAAAATGAGGGTGGGTTTAATTCAATTTTTTTTAGATTTAATTATTTTTTTAAATCTTTACATTTTGAGCGCTCCGACGATAAGCGCATCTCTCCCGCCCGGCATTTTAACAAATTGATTGACAGATGAAGATTCTTAAAAGAATGAATCATTGTTTCCAAGGATTCGTTCTTTTAAGAATCTTCATCTGTCAATCAATTTGACACAATGCCGGGCGGGAGAGATGCGCTTATCGTCGAAGCGCTCAAAAGGTAAAGATTTTTTTTAAAAATAATGAAATCTAAAAAAAAATTTGATGAATTAAACCCACCATCATTTTGCAAAGTTTATCCGATGCCGTGGGGCAGTTGAGTGAAGATGACCTTCACTTTAAATAGTAGAATTTTTGCAATATACTTTAATTAGCAAAAATGCTTCTGTGTCTTGCGTTGGTGTCATACAAGTCACTGCTGACCCAGACTTTTACTACAAGCATTTTGGGTAACTAAAATATATTTCAAAGAAAGCATTTTTAAAATTGAAATGAACCCATGCACATTTATTTTTTTACCTTCCCATCCCTTTATAAGGCAGTGTATATTAATAATAATAATATTTAAAGGGACAGTAAATGTTAGCATTTAATAACTAAAAAAATATCTGAAATGCACAAACTTACAGAAAATTAATTTACCTTAAAAACTTGTTGTGGCAGGGCTCCACAGGAAGGGACATTCCGATCAAAATTTAAATGCACATAAATAAATTACATATTTGAATAGAAACATTTGTAATATACATGAATTGGCAAAAAAGCTTCAAGTAACAAAAAAGTTCACTGTTTTAGGGTTAACATTTTTCTCTGCACATGCATGTGAAGCATAGATAGATGTGCTCAGTGCACCAGCAATTTAAATACTGCAGCTGCTCAGAGTGCCAGTGGGAATTGTATCATGTCATTGCAATTAGCAAATTGAGTAATTTCCAGGAACATTATGCTCTCTGAGCAGTTGCTGTATTTAAAATGCTGTGCACACTTAAAAACAAAACAGTTAAAGCTTTTTTTTAGAAGCATTTTTGCCAAGACATATTACAAAAATACTTCTATTCAAAACTGTAATGTATCAATGTGGATTTCAATTTGGGCTGGAATTGCCCTTTAAGCAGAGAACTGTATAGTCAATTGGAACGCTTATAATAGTGCTATTATAAGGCTCGAGAAATTTGGGCACCTTGAAATTAATCCCTGGTGCCCAGATTTTGATCTCCCAAGTGTCCCCCAAAGTGTTTTCCCACTTGCCTCACTGACCAATTAGTAGCAGTTACTGCCACACCTAAATTTAGCCCGGTGTGGCTGGTTAGTTTTCAGGCCACAATGAAGTGAACCACAAGCCTCAGAATACTGTGCGAGTAGGGGGGGGGGGGGGTGCAGCCCTGGGGGCTGTTCATATGAGCAGGATCTGTAACTTGGAAGTGTCAGAGGTAAGTTTTACGACACTTTCCAAAGGAGACTCTTTTTTACTTGCATCGGATTCTCCTGTCACTGCACCATGTGTGTGAATGGCTCAAACATGATCTTGTATATATGTTTAAATAAAAAATATACAAGATTATGTATGAGCCGTTCACACACATTGCACACTGACAGGAGAATCTGTTGCAAGTAAGTAAATAAGTGATTGAGTGGCATCTCTGCAGTAAATAAGCATTTCTGGGCTCACAGCTCTATATGAGTTGCATTGTGGTTTGTTTTCCCTATAGCATGCTGTCTGGTGCTTGGCTGCAGGGAGGAACAGAAGTGGGTGTGAATGGGTTACATTATTTGCTGGGGCTGAGGTATTGGAGGAAGGGTTGCAAAATAAGTCAATACTATTAGTAAGAGGAGAGTGAAGGCACCATGGGACCCTCTGATTCATAAGAACTTAAGTTGGAGCAGGATAAGCTGTCCAGAATTAAATTTGTAAGTTATTGCACAAGTGTCCCGAGTGCTAGTTGCTCTTAGAAAACTACAACATAGTGCCCTCAAAAGCTGCTTTGACTCTTACTTCCAATGAGAGAGATGCAAGGCTAACACCTTCACAACTACCCTGTGTTTGGTGCTTACTTCTGGGAGAGCCGATTCATATACACGGTCTGCAGCATGGTGTACACCATCTGCAGGATGTTTGTAAGTAGCTAACTGTTGACTTTATTACTGCTGCTAGGGGAGACTGGGTTATTAAAATTGTACCATTTTAAGTGATTGTAATGTCGGCAATTGCTCGGATTCTGAATGCAGGATGGATGATGGGGCAGCACAACTCTCAGCTAGCATTTCCCTTGTATCTTTAAACAGCTGGTAAATGCTCTCTGGCAATGTACTGCTATACATACAAACATATATACATACACACGTCCTATTGGGTAAAGGGGTTAATAAACCCATGTTGGTTATGCAAAACTGGGGAATGGGTAATCTTAAAAAAATAAAAAATAATTCTAAAGTAGACTATCCCTTTAAGGTTTTTCTGTATAGTTTTGTAACTGATCTTCACACAGGGGACTCCCATGAGCCTCTATGTAAATAAATTAACTTATTCACGCCTGGTGATCAATACTACCACAGTGATCACCTGGCTATTAAAATTTATATAGGCGTTAAAACAAGGGTTCTTGGGGACTCTAGGCCTTTTTGATGGCCTTTTATAAGGGTATATTTGGGTATTATAAGTGCCTTCTATTTTTAGAACTTAGCACATGAGCCTACCTAGGTTTAGCTTTCATCAAAGAATACCAAGACAACAAAGCAAATTTGATGATAAAAGTAAATTGGAAAGATGTTTAACCCTTTGATGACCCGGTTAATTTGTCTACATCAGAACAATGTTCTGATGTAAACAAATTGAAATCCTACGATCGTGCACGCGATCGCGAGATTTCAATGATGGGATCGGGTCAGGGGACGTCCCTGTGACGCTAGGGCACACCCTCCAGACCGCGATTACATCATTGAAGCGTCGTTGGCTTTAGGACAGCAAACGGTTATGACGTTCTATTTCGTCAGAGCGGCACTAAAGCCCAGTGTAATTATGACGGAATTGAACGGCATTAAAAGGTTAAAATGGCATATCTCAGTGTTTCTCAACTTTGGTCCTCATGTACCCCCAACAGGTCAGGTTTTTAGTATAGTTGAACCGGTGCACAGGTTTAATAATCAGTAACACCATGGTTAATTACTTGCTCTAAACCATCAGTTGATTATTTCACCTGTGCACTGGTTCAGCTATAATGAAAACCTGCCCTGTTGGGGGTACTTGAGGACTGCAGTTGAGAAACAATGCCCTATACGAATCATGAAAGTTCAATTTTTGACTAGACTGTCCCTTTAAAAAAAAAAATTCTAATAAAACAGCATTCTCACACTGTAATGTCACTTTAGGTGCTGATTTTAGGATTATTCTATAATTTCATATTTCCCTTAGTCAGTAGTGATATATATTTATTTTTACGTCACAATTTATTCTAAATTGAGCCCATAATATTTTACACTACCATGGCCTCAGATAACATATTTTACATCAGTAAGTCTTGATTCTGCACAAGAATGTTAGAGCAGCCTTTTTGAGCTATACACAAGCTTAGATTTAATTCAATACCAAGTGGGCAGGAACTGGATGCATTCTGCATCCCAACAGAGAAAGAACACAGTGCATTAAAAGACCATTAAAACACTAAATAAATGCTAGATATCATGAATGATACAGCCAAAGAAAAGATTAGTCTGAGAATAACAAAGATGTATTTTTAAAAAGTTTTATTAGTTGTTTATATAGTGACAAAACAGGTATAAAGTGTCTATAAAACAATGTGAGCTGCCATGTTGTAACTTGTTACCTACTCTGCTGTGCCCAGTTAGGAATAGCAGACATCCCAACTCTCCCTGAAGTTCAGGGAGTCTCCCTGATTGTAATAGCAGCTCCCTGATGCCAGCAAATGGAGTGCAATCTCCCTGAAACTCCAAGTACCATGATCCAATGTGGCCCAAATCCGGAAAAGTGTTTTTTTTTTTTTAAGAAATGCCTTAGTTGCTGGGACGTTATAGAACCCTCAAAGCATCAGTAACCATAAAGCCCCCACTGATTTTAATAAAACACAAATACTACCTTATTTACTGCACGTAATTAAACTTCGTATTCTAAAATATTTAAGCATTCAACAAGCGTACGATCATTGGGAAAAAGGTTTGTTGTATGTGATTGAGCAATAAAGCTACTTTTTTTATGTGCCTTTAATGGGAAGCTACTTTAATGATAAGTATCTCTTATTTAGGGTTTCGAGGTGTCTAATATATAACTGGGAGGGGGGTGGCGGCGGCGGCGCAGTAGCGGGTGAAGCCACCTCCCTGAAATGAGCTTTTGCAGGTTGGGATGTCTGGAATAGGTTTAGTTGGGTCACTAGAGTGTGCAGCCAATAGCTGTGTGGAATATAACAGTATTCTGCACTTTCATTTCTAACAGTAACGGAAAAGCTCACAATTTTTTAATGGAATTACAGGAAAAGGGTACAAAATAATTCAAAGTATATTGCAGAATATATATATATATATATATATATATATATATTACCACCTCAAAGTGTTTAATGTCCCTTTAATAAAAAATCATTATCTTGCTATACTTTGTTAAAGGAGCATCAATACACTACCGGGAGCTAGCTGAACACAAGGTAAGACATGACAGACATATATGTGCAGCCATTAATTAACAGCTAGCTCCCATAAGTGCTCTTCAACCAAAGACACCAGGAGAACCAAGCAAAATAGACAAAAAGTAGTCAATTGGAAAGTTGTTTTCAATTTCCACCTCAATCTACTTCACAAGCGTTTCATTTTGATTTTAAACAATGATAGCATTTTATAACACTTCCATTTAAAACTGCAGAAAATATATGCAGCAATACAAAAACTTTATGTCACAAAGTAAAGAACCAAACAGCTGGATTAATATCCACTAATCATGGGTTTGTATAAGGATGGAATCGTATATGGGGTCTGTTTAGATACACACAACAAAGCACATATACGTCACACGTGTACAATAAATGCACACAATCCCAGGGCAGCCTTTGCTCACCGCTTATACTGCTCCGCTATCTCGGGGTCCAGTGGTGTCCGGGGCAGGTCACCGTGATCACCAGAGTCGCGCTGTTCCATGCTGGGGCAGGGTGACAGCGTCACGCAACCGGCACGGTAAAAATCTGGCCGAAAAGCACTACACAACGGCCCGGGAAAATTTTGAAATCGCCTACCCGGCATGCAGTTCGAAGTAGGCGGAGCCTGTTGACATCTGACAGAACGTCGTCAGTATGAGAGTGACGAAACGGCAAACGCTGTTTGGAAATTGGAATATAAGTGGGGCGTGCTGTTGTTGTTAAGATTAAGAACGTTCCCAGAATCCCACTCGGACGCAAGTCTACTTTAGGATTTTTTAGCAAAGTCATGGGAATTGCACAGAAAACCTTTGAATAAATGGACAACATTCTCTAATTTCTAATCTTTATAGGTATACAATCTACATAGGCGGTGTGATGCGTCTTTACCTATCGTTTCTTTTTAATAATTGTTAGTTACTTCTGGAAACGTTTAAAATTGTTCTAAACAGTACACTAATTTGTATATCTGATAATGGCTGTGTAAATTGCCACCACATAATTAAATGCTTATATTGAAGCATCCCAAATGATGTAACCATCACCATGTTATAAGGGAAGGAGAAGGTTCCCAGCGGTGTTTGCGTCGCCCGGGCAGGGAAGGAGAAGGGAATCCCGCCGTTAGGGGACCATGTAAAGGTTCCCCCCGGCGGTTGCAGCGCCCAAGGCTGTGTTCCAATACCTGCCCCGAGCGCTGCAACCGCCTCTGGAAACCTATACATGGGGCAAAATTGATCAAGCCCCGAAAAAATGCGCCTAAAAAGTCGCAATTATTTTCGCAATAGTTTGCAATGTGTGAACTCAAAAATGTCGCCAGTATTGATCAAAATTCTAGAGACATTTTTGGGGCAAAACTTTTTTGCGATGTCAAGCGAATGGCTAATCCTAGTTTTTTTGCGAAAATGTCATTTTCACTTTATCAATCTTAATATTAGACACCCGTAAATGCCAATAGAGATTAATACAGGAATTAGGCATTTCCAGACAACTTATTCGCATATACTTAAGACTTGGGAATGGTTATGAGTCAATTTGTTCGCACATATGAAAAGTTGTGACTTTATTGGCGCATGACCTTTCATAAATATGGTGATATCATTTGTGAGGTTTTTTTTTACTACAAATGTAAGAATTTTCTTATTCTCACTTTGATAAATCTTGCCCATGGTGTGCCCCCCTCACGTTGTACTTTTCTGAAGCAATTCCTATGTCAGGCCAATGAACTGGTACCAGGTAAAGTAATTTATGCAATTTCAATGCCAGGTAGACCAAATGATGAACACAAATATTTGATGTAGGACAGTTATTAAGCAAAATTACATTTTAATTAAAATATAACATGTTTAAACTAAATATAACATGATGAAATAAAATATTACATGGTTACATAATTTGGGACGCTAAACTCCACATTTACCTTATTTTTTATATAACATTTTTAATCTGCTGCTCTATAATTTGAGAATTAACGCCACACGTTTCTTGTTAACCCTTTAGTGATCACAGCACTTTTCCATTTTCTTACCATTTGGGACCAGGGCTATTTTTACATTTCTGTGGTGTTTGTGTTTAGCTGTAATTTTCCTCTTACTCATTTACCGTACCCACACATATTATATACAATTTTTCTCGCCATTAAATGGTCTTTCTAAAAATTATTTTCATCATATCTTTTAATTAACTATACTTTTTTTTTTTATAAAATATGATGAAAACATGGAAAAAAACACACTTTTTCTAACTTCGACCCTCAAAATCTGCTACACATCTACAACCACCAAAAAACACCCATGCTAATTAGTTTCAAAATTTTGTCCTAAATTTATAAATACCCAATGTTTACATGTTCTTTGCTTTTTTTTGCAAGTTATAGGGCAATAAGTACAAGTAGCACTACAGTATTTCTAAACTATTTTGTTTTTCAAAATTAGCGATAGTTACATTTTAACACTGATATCTGACAGGAATCCCTGAATAACCCTTCACATGTATATGTATATATTTTAAAAAAAGACAACCTAAGGTATTAAACTTGGGGTATTTTGACTCTTTTCATGCAACCATTTTACCATTAATCTATGCCCAAGTTTGAAAGAAAAATAAAAGTGGTGATTTTTTTACAAAATAGCAATTTAAGAATACATTTACTGAGAACGTTAAGGGTTATTGCCCAATAATGTGCTCAGCAACATCTCCTGAGTAAAGTGATAACCCCATGTATAGGTGTGTCGGGTTCTCTGGGGAATAAAATGCCTTATTTTTAGGGGCGTATTCCAGTTTTCCAACTTGGAATTTTCACATCTGTCATCATGCACACATGTCCTATTTGGGACATTTCTGAAGCCAGCCAATGTAATTTACCCCCGTCAAACCATATATTTTTGAAAAGTAGACACCCTAGGGTATTTGAAATGTTGGTATTTTAACACTTTCCATGCACTAATTCAACCATCAGTCTTTGTCAAACGTTTGGGTAGTCATTTTTTTTATGTTATTTTTCACACACATTGTACTTTAGGCATGGATTTTCAGTTCCTGTTATATGTTACTGAAAAAAAACCACCTCAGTATGTGTTCAACAACATCTCCTGAGTACACTGATACCACCCTTGAATTGGTTTGTCTGGTTCTCTGGGGGCTAAAAGGCCTTTTTTAGGGGGCGTATTCCAGTTTTCCAACTTGGAATTTTCACATCTGTCATGCACTCATGTCCTATTTGGTACATTTCTAAAGCCGGCCAATGTAATTTACCCCATCAAACCATATATTTTTAAAAAGTAGACACCCTAGGGCAGGGCTCGACAAACCCAGGAGCCTGGGAGTCACTGGCTCCTAGGATTTTACCCCTGGCTCCTAACTTTTTGGGTTATTCTCCATATATCTATATACAAATCCAACTGTCTGGCTCCTAAAAAATATGCCTGGCTCCTAAATATTCTTATTGGCTCCTAATTTTTGAACATATTCGTCAAGCACTGCTAGTGTATTTGAAATGGTGGTATTTTAACACTTTCCATGCACTAATTCAACCACCAGTCTTTGTCAAACTTTTGGGTAGTCATTTGTTTGTGTGATTTTTTACACACATACTTAAGGCATGGTTTCTCAGGGCCTTTTGGGTGGCTCTTAAAAGGGCCTTTTGGGGGGCCCTTAAAAGGGCCTTTTGTAGGGCATTGCCCTAAGTTAAACAGCTCTTTTGCTACAAAAACAAACAAACACCCCCTAACAGTATACAAACCCCCACCCCCCCAAACTACCAAGGGCCCTTAAAAGGACCTTTTGTAGGGCATTGCCCTAAGTTAAACAGCTCTTTTGCAAAAAAACACCCCCTAAAAAATGCATTACACAAAATAACAAACAAATTATCAAAAATAATAAAAATTATTCCTATTCTAATACCCATAAAAAACACCCCAAAATAAAAAACCTAAGCTAGAATAAACTACTAATGGCCCTTAAAAAGGCCTTTTGTAGGGCATTGCCCTAAATATATCAGCTCTTTTTGTGAAAAAAAAAATACAAATACCTACTAACATTACAAACCCCCACCCCTCCCAAACCCATAAAAATAAAAAAAAACTATCTAAAAAACCTAAGCTACCCATTGCCCTGAAAAGGGCATTTGGATGGGCATTGCCCTTAAAAGGGCATTTAGCTCTTTTAAATGCCCAAACCCTTAACTAAAAAAAAACCCACCCAAAAAACTTTAAAAAAAAATATCACTAACCCCGAAGATCCACTTACAGTTTTTGAAGTCCCGCTTGAACGATCTTCATCCAGGCGGCGAGAAGTCTTCATCCAGACGGCCTCCTCAATCTTCATCCCGGCGGGAAGTCCTCATCCAAGCGGCCGCAAAACTCGTAATACCAGCACTATGGGAATCCCATTAAAAAAACGTAATTTTTAAGAGTACGGTACTGACGTTGCGTTACAGGCTAAAGGGCTTGCGGTACACTTATACCGACAAGACTCATAATGGCTGCGTTGCTGTTTTAACGCTGTAAATATCATATTTTCAGCATTAAAAGACGAATGCACAGACTTGTAATCTAACTGAATGAAAATGGTAAATTTACACTGGTGTGCAAAAACACATAGAAATTCATACTTATAAGTATTAAATAAAAAGTGTCATTGTCTTATAGTAAAATTGACTGAACATGGGCATGTATAAACTTTTTTCTCAAATCCAAGTGTAATTATCTGAACATTTCCGCCCTACAATCTCACTGTTTTTTTATCACAAACTAAAAGAAGGGGAGGTTGTAAGAAAATACACAATACTGTACTGTTTGTTAAGATGTAAACACTATTAGAAAAAATGAAATCACTCAATCGCAAAGCTGGGATCAGCTCATGGGGGACTGCCTATTCTGCTAGGCTTGCCCTCCGGCCTATCCTTGCCTATGTCAAAGGGGGAAGCTACAGGACACCGTATATGGTAGGATGTTCCATACCGTCCTAACCACGTTAAGGCTCAGTGCTGTTAGAGCAGCATGGGACATCCTAAGGGTGTAAAGGGTTTAAAGTGCGCTCACTGCTAACTTTGCCCTAAACAGCAGTTTCTCTTTACTTTCTATAAGAGACATCTCACCACTCACAGGGACTGCTCCTTTCTTTTTTTTAATTAATCTTTATTTTACAAAATCAAATTACAAAAAAGAAAAGAAAAAAATACAAAGAAAACAATACATACACACAATCAAGATTTCTCAGATAGTATCACCACAACATGACAAAACATCTTCAATAGTCTTCCAATCTAACAGTGTTTAATTAATCCTTTCATCTCCCTCAATCTCTCCCAACCAATTATTTATTTGTTCTGAAAAAAAAGGGAAATTCCTACCTCTCTCTCCCCCCCACCCCCTCCTAATTCAACTTTATATTAACAATTTGTTCTATATAAGATACAAAATCCCTGCCCTGAAAGCACACAAAATCTTTCCAAATCTTGCAGAAAGAGTCCCTTCTTACCCCATCTAGCTTGAACTCATAAGCTGCCTTAATCACTGAATGTACTAACAGTCTTCTTACTTCCACAATAGAGGGTATTTTATAAGTAATCCAATTCTTGAAAATAAGTGTCCTAACAATTATTATTACCGTTAATATAAGATTAACATTTCTATCCCACGAGATATGATCCATCAGAAAAAGGACAGAATCCTTTACCAATTGTATCTTCCATTTGAGTATATTAGAAAGGAAATATTCCATCTTTGCCCAAAACTGCTTCAGTTTTGGGCAATCCCATAGCAGATGGCTTAAATCTGGATTGTGAAAACGACATTTAGAGCAAACATTGGACACACTTTTATTCCATTTAGCCACTCTACGTGGGATTAAGTAATCCCTGTGTAGCACTCTAAATTGAGTTTCTCTATAATAGGATGAAGAAAAGAGTCTGAGTTTTTTTTAGACTTTTCAGGAGTATTGTATCAAGATCCACTAAATCTACCCTTTTTGTCCAGTAAGATGCTAGATCTAACACTGAAGAAGTTTCTTCTATGGATAGAAGAAATTTATAAATTAAGGACAATACTCCCCTCTCCATTTTTTTGGAATCAATAAGAGGGTGATCTACCCATATTTGAGGAAAGATCTTTATTAAATTAAAAATATAGTTTTTTACCTGCAAGAAATAAAATATGTTTTCTTTGTACTGCTGGGAAAATTTCTTGGAATTTATCAAATGTATATAGTCTATCAGACTTAGGGTCATAGAAATCCCTCACAGTCAATGCTTTCATTGGTGACCATCTTTCAAAGATGTCCACCATATTACCTAAAGGAAAGTGACCATTCCCTTTTATCGGTAACCACTGAGATATTTTGCACTATTCCCAGGCGTTTAGATAGATTTCTCCAGACCAGTAATATATCTCTATATAGGGGATGTTCCAAAATTTTTCCTCCTATATCTTTGTTCGAGGCAAAGATAACAAAGTTCAGAGAAAACGGGGAGCAAACCTGATTCTCTAAGGACTCACTCGAGTATATAAAAGACCTTGATAACCAGTCCAAAGGTAATCGTAAAATAGAAGCATGATTGTACCATTCTAGATTAGGTAGGGCCATCCCTCCTTTACAGTATGGTTGATATAACTTAACAAGTTTCATTCTTTTCTCCCGCTCCATAGAAAATATCTCAATGACTGATTGAAACGCCATAGATCATTTTTCTTGATCAAGAAGGGAAACATCCTCAAAGTATAAAGGATTTTTGGAATAATAAACATTTTAAAAAGAGCTATTTTACATGTTAAGGAAACTGGAAATGACGCCCATGTCTTTAGCTTATCTCTACTGTCTTCTAAAATTGTTGAGAAATTATCCTTATATCAATTTGCTGTGTTTGCAGAGATTTTTAACCCCAAATAATCCAATGTTTTAGTTTCTGTACATTGGTAAAACTGAGATTTCCCTAAATTTTGTTTTAACCAAAGAATTTTGGATTTTGTGAAATTGGTCTTATAACCTGAGACTATACTGTACTGATCCAAGAGATTCACAATCGCATCAATTTGATTTATTGGTTCTGCTACAAATAACAGAAGATCATCCGCAAATAGAGCCGTTTTAAATGTTGCCTTACCTATACTAATTCCAATTAACAGTTCTCTCAGTCTAATGGCTAAGGGTTCCATTATCAAATCAAACAATAAAGGTGACATCGGGCAACCCTCTTGGGTTCCTTTTGTTAATGGAAAGGATTCTGAAATACCATTGTTAATCAATATAGAAGCTCTAATATCTGTGTAGACATTTGTGATGAAATCCTTAAAATGTTCTACAAACTCAAACCTCTCCAGAACCTGCAGCAAGAAGGACCACTCCACCCTGTCGAAGGCCTTCTCTGCATCCAAGGATAGCAGGAAGGCCTCAGGCAGGGCAGACTGGTCCCCCCGATAGCGACAGATTACATGTAAGATTTTCCTTAAATTGAGCTCTGAGGCCCTTCCGATAACAAACCCTACCTGGTCCTGATGAATAATCCCTTGTAGTATTGGTTTCAGCCTTTCGGCCAATAATTTCATCAGAATTTTATAGTCAAGACCAAGCAGGGAAATAGGTCTATATGAAGCAATATCTGAAGGGTCTTTGTTGGTCTTAGGGATTAAAATAATATTGGCTCTTTTAAAATTTTCAGAAATCTTATAATTTGTTCTAAAATAGGCATTGTAGAGATCGTTCAATACAGGACCTATCTCTACCCGCATAATTTGATAGAACTCAAGAGGTAGATTATCCGGGCCTGGAGTTTTCCCTCTAGCCATGGAGCTGATTGTTCTTTGGACCTCGTTTTCAGTTATCGGCTGATTCAGAGTTTCACAATCTATTTCCGAAACCTTAGGGAATTGGACCTTGTCTAAAAAATTTTTAATATTTTCTACACCTGGACTCTGAGATGCATATAAATCAGTATAGAAGCTATGGAATAATTGCAAAATTTGGTCTTGTTCTGTGTAGGTTGTATCTTTTACTTTCAAAGGTTTAACAACCTCCATATATCAACCAAATTTAACGAGTCATAAAGTAAATTAAACATTTTCCTTTCAAAATTAAGCGGAGAAGTTTTATATTTGATTTTAATTTTGTTAACCCCCATTTTTCGTCTATCCAAATATGAGTTTGGGGTGACATTAAAGTCCCCTAGCAGTAATATCTTAGCTTTAGAGAATTTATACATATTCTTTACTAGTAAGTTCCAAAATCTTTCATTAGGATTATTTGGACTGTAGATATTCAATAGCAGATATTCTTCATCTTGAACAGTAAATCTGATAATTAAATATCTTCCTTCTTTAACTTTTAAGACATTAAGAATTTTATAGTTAAATCTTATATGGAATAGAATAATAACCCCTCTAGAAGATTTTATATAAGATGAGAAAAAAGACTCTCCCAGCCACCTAGCTCTAATTTTACTATGCTCCTTATCCGACAAATTAGTTTCTTGTAGGCAAGCTATATCAATATCTCTTTTTCCTAAATAATTTAATACTGCCTTCCTTTTTAATGGGCAATGAATTCCCCCTACATTCCATGTTAAGACTTTTACCATTTAATCAAATGGGGAGAGAGAAGAAGAGAGAAGAGTGCAGAGGGAGAGAGGGAGAAAAAAAAAAAAACATAACAAACTTTTTTTTTCTCAGCTTCACAAGTACAGTGTTTGTGCAAACTTTGTGTACTACATATAACCAATATGACACAATATGATCAACTACTTCACTTCTATAAATATCTTCAGCATAAGAAAACAGTATAGTGCTAATACAAATTTTGTGTAGTGCAGGTAAACATTGTGTTGCAATTTTCTTGCTTACATTTGCTGGGTGTCTTAAAAAAACAAACAAAAAAAAACTACCCCACAATAACAAACTCTTTCTCAACTTCATAATTTCTAATATATAGCTCCAGCATAGGAGCAAGTGCAGTGCTTATACATACTTTGTGTATTGCATATAACCAGTATTACACAAAAACATAATTTATGCTTACCTGATAAATTTATTTCTCTTGTAGTGTATCCAGTCCATGGATCATCCATTACTTGTGGGATATTCTCCTTCCCAACAGGAAGTTGCAAGAGGATCACCCACAGCAGAGCTGCTATATAGCTCCTCCCCTAACTGTCATATCCAGTCATTCGACCGAAAACAAACAGAGAAAGGAGAAACCATAGGGTGCAGTGGTGACTGTAGTTTAATTAAAATTTAGACCTGACTTAAAAGGACAGGGCGGGCCATGGACTGGATACACTACAAGAGAAATAAATTTATCAGGTAAGCATAAATTATGTTTTCTCTTGTTAAGTGTATCCAGTCCACGGATCATCCATTACTTGTGGGATACCAATACCAAAGCTAAAGTACACGGATGATGGGAGGGACAAGGCAGGATTAAGCGGAAGGAACCACTGCCTGAAGAACCTTTCTCCCAAACACAGCCTCCGAAGAAGCAAAAGTATCAAATTTGTAAAATTTTGAAAAAGTGTGAAGCAAAGACCAAGTCGCAGCCTTGCAAATCTGTTCAACAGAGGCCTCATTTTTGAAGGCCCAGGTGGAAGCCACAGCTCTAGTAGAATGAGCTGTAATCCTTTCAGGGGGCTGCTGTCCAGCAGTCTCATAGGCTAGGCTTATTACGCTCCGAAGCCAAAAGGAAAGAGAGGTTGCCGAAGCTTTTTGACCTCTCCTCTGTCCAGAATAAACGACAAACAGGAAAGATGTTTGACGAAAATCCTTAGTAACTTGTAAGTAAAACTTCAAGGCACGGACTACGTCCAGATTATGTAAAAGACGTTCCTTCTTTGAAGAAGGATTAGGGCACAACGATGGAACAACAATCTCTTGATTGATATTCTTGTTAGAAACCACCTTAGGTAAAAACCCAAGATTGGTACGCAGAACTACCTTATCTGCATGAAAAATCAGATAGGGAGAATCACATTGTAAGGCAGATAGCTCAGAGACTCTCCGAGCAGAGGAAATAGCCATCAAAAACAGAACTTTCCAAGATAAAAGTTTAATATCAATGGAATGAAGGGGTTCAAACGGAACTCCTTGAAGAACCTTAAGAACCAAGTTTAAGCTCCACGGGGGAGCAACAGGTTTAAACACAGGCTTAAATCTAACCAAAGCCTGGCAAAATGCCTGGACGTCTGGAACCTCTGCCAGACGCTTGTGCAAAAGAATAGACAGAGCAGAAATCTGTCCCTTTAAGGAACTAGCTGATAATCCTTTGTCCAAGCCCTCTTGGAGAAAAGACAATATTCTAGGAATCCTAACTTTACTCCATGAGTAAGTCTTGGATTCACACCAATAAAGATATTTACTCCATATCTTGTGGTAGATTTTCCTGGTAACAGGCTTTCGTGCCTGTATTAAAGTATCAATGACTGACTTGGAGAAGCCACGCTTTGATAGAATCAAGCGTTCAATCTCCATGCAGTCAGTCTCAGAGAAATTAGATTTGGATGATTGAAAGGACCTTGTATCAGAAGGTCCTGTCTTAGAGGCAGAGTCCATGGTGGAAAGGATGACATGTCCACTAGGTCTGCATACCAAGTCCTGCGTGGCCACGCAGGTGCTATCAGAATCACCGATGCTCTCACCTGTTTGATTTTGGCAATCAGTCGAGGGAGCAGAGGAAACGGTGGAAACACATAAGCCAGGTTGAAGAACCAAGGCGCTGCTAGCGCATCTATCAGCGTCGCTTCTGGGTCCCTGGACCTGGATCCGTAACAAGGAAGCTTGGCGTTCTGGCGAGACGCCATGAGATCCAACTCTGGTTTGCCCCAACGATGAATCAACTGAGCAAACACATCCGGATGGAGTTCCCACTCCCCCGGATGGAAAGTCTGACTACTTAGAAAATCCGCCTCCCAGTTCTCCACGCCTGGGATATGGATTGCTGACAGGTGGCAAGAGTGGTACTCTGCCCAGCGAATTATTTTTGAGACTTCTAACATCGCTAGGGAACTCCTGGTTCCCCCTTGATGGTTGATGTAAGCCACAGTCGTGATGTTGTCCAACTAAAATCTTATGAACCTCAGTGTTGCTAACTGAGGCCAAGCCAGAAGAGCATTGAATATCGCTCTTAACTCCAGAATATTTATTGGAAAGAGTTTCTCCTCCTGAGTCCACGATCCCTGTGCCTTCAGGGAATTCCAGACTGCACCCCAACCTAGAAGGCTGGCATCTGTTACAATTGTCCAATCTGGCCTGCGAAAGGTCATACCCTTGGACAGGTGTACCCGAGACAACCACCAGAGAAGAGAATCTCTGGTCTCTTGATCCAGATTTAGCAGAGGGGACAAATCTGTGTAATCCCCATTCCACTGACTCAGCATGCATAATTGCAGCGGTCTGAGATGAAGGCGCGCAAATGGCACTATGTCCATTGCCGCTACCATTAAGCCGATTACCTCCATACACTGAGCGGAATGGAGTGAAGAACACGGCAAGCATTTAGAAGTTTTGATAACCTGGACTCCGTCAGGTAAATTTTCATTTCTACAGAATCTATAAGAGTCCCTAAGAAGGAGACTCTTGTGAGTGGGGATAGAGAACTCTTTTCCTCGTTCACTTACCACCCGTGCGACCTCAGAAATGCCAGAACTATCTCTGTATTAGACTTGGCAACTTAAAAGCATGACGCCTGTATCAGGATGTCGTCTAGATACGGAGCCACCGCTATGCCTCGCGGTCTTAGAACCGCCAGAAGTGAGCCCAGAACCTTTGTAAAGATTCTCGGGGCTGTAGCCAACCCGAAGGGAAGAGCTACAAATTGGTAATGCCTGTCTAGAAAGGCAAACCTTAGAAACCGATGATGATCTTTGTGAATCGGTATGTGAAGGTAGGCATCCTTTAAGTCCACTGTGGTCATGTACTGACCTTCTTGGATCATGGGTAGGATGGTCCGAATAGTTTCCATTTTGAAAGATGGAACTCTGAGGAATTTGATTAAGATCTTTAGATCCAAAATTGGTCTGAAGGTTCCCTCTTTTTTGGGAACCACAAACAGATTTGAATAAAAACCCTGTCCTTTTTCCGTCCGCGGAACTGGATGGATCACTCCCATAACTAGGAGGTCTTGCACACAGCGTAGGAATGCCTCTTTCTTTATCTGATTTGCAGATAGCCTTGAAAGATGAAATCTCCCTTGTGGAGGGGAAGCTTTGAAGTCCAGAAGATATCCCTGAGATATGATCTCCAATGCCCAGGGATCCTGAACATCTCTTGCCCACGCCTGGGCGAAGAGAGAAAGTCTGCCCCCTACTAGATCCGTCGCGGGATAGGGGGCCGTTCCTTCATGCTGTCTTAGAGGCAGCAGCAGGCTTTCTGGTCTGCTTGCCTTTGTTCCAGGACTGGTTAGGTTTCCAGGCCTGCTTAGATTGAGCAAAAGTTCCCTCTTGTTTTGAAGCGGAGGAAGTTGATGCTGCACCTGCCTTGAAATTTCGAAAGGCACGAAAATTAGACTGTTTGGCCTTTGCTTTGGCCCTGTCCTGAGGAAGGGTGTGACCCTTACCTCCAGTAATGTCAGCAATAATTTCCTTCAAACCAGGCCCGAATAAGGTCTGCCCCTTGAAAGGAATGTTGAGTAATTTAGACTTCGAAGTCTCGTCAGCTGACCAGGATTTAAGCCATAGCGCCCTACGCGCTTGGATGGCGAATCCGGAATTCTTAGCCGTTAGTTTAGTCAAATGAACAATGGCATCAGAAACAAATGAGTTAGCTAGCTTAAGTGTTCTAAGCTTGTCAATAATTTCAGTCAATGGAGCTGTATGGATGGCCTCTTCCAGGGCCTCAAACCATAATGCCGCCGCAATGCATGCAAGGGGCTGTAAAATAAAACCTTGTTGAATAAACATTTTCTTAAGGTAACCCTCCAATTTTTTATCCATTGGATCTGAAAGAGCACAACTGTCCTCAACCCGGGATAGTAGTACGCTTTGCTAAAGTAGAAACTGCTCCCTCCACCTTAGGGACCGTCTGCCATAAGTCCCGTGTAGTGGCGTCTATTGGAAACATTTTTCTAAATATAGGAGGTGGGGAAAAAGGCACCCCCGGTCTATCCCACTCCTTGCTAATAATTTCTGTAAGCCTTTTAGGTATAGGAAAAACATCAGTACACACCGGTACCGCATAGTATTTATCCAGCCTACACAATTTCTCTGGTACTGCAACTGTGTTACAGTCATTCAGAGCAGCTAATACCTCCCCAAGCAACACACGGAGGTTCTCAAGCTTAAATTTAAAATTAGAAATCTCTGAATCAGGTTTCCCCGAATCAGAGATGTCACCCACAGACTGAAGCTCTCCGTCCTCATGATCTGCTTATTGTGACGCAGTATCAGACATGGCCCTTACAGCATCTGCGCGCTCTGTATTTCTCCTAACCCCAGAACAATCGCGCTTGCCTCTTAATTCAGGCAACCTGGATAATACCTCTGACAGGGTATTATTCATGATTGCAGCCATGTCCTGCAAGGTAATCGCTATGGGCGTCCCTGATGTAATTGGCGCCATATTAGCGTGCATCCCCTGAGCGGGAGGCGAAGGGTCTGACACGTGCGGAGAGTTAGTCGGCATAACTTCCCCCTCGTCAGAATCTTCTGGTGATATTTCTTTTATAGTTAAAGACTGATCTTTACTGTTTAAGGTGAAATCAATACATTTAGTACACATTCTCCTA
Source organism: Bombina bombina (assembly GCF_027579735.1). Classification (NCBI taxonomy): domain Eukaryota; kingdom Metazoa; phylum Chordata; class Amphibia; order Anura; family Bombinatoridae; genus Bombina; species Bombina bombina. The sequence goes on along the minus strand of NC_069499.1, from coordinate 612,980,554 downwards.
TATGGCTCCACCATGGCTTTCAAACATAATGAACAAGTAGTTTCCTCTGTGTCAGACATGTTTAAACAGACTAGCAATGAGACTAGCAAGCTTGGAAAACACTTAAAAACAAGTTTTCAAGCAATATAAAAAACATTACTGCACCTTTAAGAAACAAAAATTTTGTCAAAATTTGAAATAACAGTGAAAAAAGGCAGTTACACTAACAAAATTTTTACAGTGTATGTAACAAGTTAGCAGAGCATTGCACCCACTTGCAAATGGATGATTAACCCCTTAATACCCAAAACTGAATAATAAAAGACAAAAACGTTTTTTTTGTTTGTTTTTTTTCCAGTCACAAACACTGCCACAGCTCTACTGTGACTTTTTACCTCCCTCAAAAACGACTTTGAAGCCCTTTGAGCCCTCCAGAGATGTCCTGGATCATGCAGAGGGAAGCTGAATGTCTCTGTCAGTATTTTTAGCTGCACATAAAAGCACTAAAAAAGGCCCCTCCCACTCATATTACAACAGTGGAAAGCCTAAGGAAACTGTTACTAGGCAAAATTCAAGCCAGCCATGTGGAAAAAAACTAGGCCCCAATAAGTTTTATCACCAAATACATATAAAAACGATTAAACATGCCAGCAAACGTTTTATATTACATTTTTATAAGAGTATGTATCTCTATTAATAAGCCTGATACCAGTCGCTATAACTGCATTTAAGGCTTTACTTACATTAGTTCGGTATCAGCAGCATTTTCTAGCAAATTCCATCCCTAGAAAAATATTAACTGCACATACCTTATTGCAGGAAAACCTGCACGCCATTCCCTCTCTGAAGTTACCTCACTCCTCAGAATATGTGAGAACAGCCATGGATCTTAGTTACTTCTGCTAAGATCATAGAAAACGCAGGCAGATTCTTCTAAATACTGCCTGAGATAAACAGTACACTCCGGCACCATTTAAAAATAACAAACTTTTGATTGAAGAATAAACTAAGTATAAAACACCACACTCCTCTTACGACCTCCATCTTGGTTGAGGCTTGCAAGAGAATGACTGGATATGACAGTTAGGGGAGGAGCTATATAGCAGCTCTGCTGTGGGTGATCCTCTTGCAACTTCCTGTTGGGAAGGAGAATATCCCACAAGTAATGGATGATCCGTGGACTGGATACCTTAACAAGAGAAATTCCATATTCTATAAATATCTCAGGCATAAAAAAACAATATAGTGCTAATTCAAATTTTGTGTAGTACAAATATCCATATGTGTAGTATATAGTAAAGCCATTTGCTAAATAAAGCCATTTATATAATAGAACCATAGTGAGACCTTCTATTTAATTTAACAATTTATCTTTGAACCCTATAAAAACAATCGGCTAGATTTAAGTTTTGTCGGTAAAGACCTGTGTAGCTAATGCAGCTTTTTTTCCCAACGCACCCTTAGGACAACGCTGGTATTTAGAGTTGTCTGAAGGGCTGCGTTAGGCTCCAAAAAGGGTGCGTTGAGCCGAATTTACCGCCATTTCAACTCTCAATACCAGCGTTGCTTACGGTAGCGGTAAGCTGGCAAAACGTGCTCGTGCACGATTCCCCCATAGGAAACAATGGGGCAGTTTGGGATGAAAAAAACCCTAACACCTGCAAAAAAGCAGCGTTAAGCTCCCAACGCAGCACCATTGTTTCCTATGGGGAAACACTTTCTAAGCCTGCACCTAACACCCTAACATGAACCCTGAGTCTAAACACCCCTAACCTTACACTTATTAACCCTTAATCTGCCGCCCCTGCTATCGCTGACATCTGCATTATATTATTAACCCCTAATTTCCGCTCCGCACACCGCCGCAACCTACATTATCCCTATGAACCCCTAATCTTCTGCCCCTAACATTGCCGACACCTATATTATATTTATTAACCCATAATCTGTCCCCCCCAACGTCGCCGCCACCTACCTACACTTCTTAACCCCTAATCTGCCGACCGGACCTCGCCGCCACTACAGGGAGTGCAGAATTATTAGGCAAGTTGTATTTTTGAGGATTAATTTTATTATTGAACAACAACCATGTTCTCAATGAACCCAAAAAACTCATTAATATCAAAGCTGAATATTTTTGGAAGTAGTTTTTAGTTTGTTTTTAGTTTTAGCTATTTTAGGGGGATATCTGTGTGTGCGGGTGACTATTACTGTGCATAATTATTAGGTAACAACAAAAAACAAATATATACCCATTTCAATTATTTATTTTTACCAGTGAAACCAATATAACATCTCAACATTCACAAATATACATTTCTGACATTCAAAAACAAAACAAAAACAAATCAGTGACCAATATAGCCACCTTTCTTTGCAAGGACACTCAAAAGCCTGCCATCCATGGATTCTGTCAGTGTTTTGATCTGTTCACCATCAACATTGCGTGCAGCAGCAACCACAGCCTCCCAGACACTGTTCAGAGAGGTGTACTGTTTTCCCTCCTTGTAAATCTCACATTTGATGATGGACCACAGGTTCTCAATGGGGTTCAGATCAGGTGAACAAGGAGGCCATGTCATTAGATTTTCTTCTTTTATACCCTTTCTTGCCAGCCACGCTGTGGAGTACTTGGACGCGTGTGATGGAGCATTGTCCTGCATGAAAATCATGTTTTTCTTGAAGGATGCAGACTTCTTCCTGTACCACTGCTTGAAGAAGGTGTCTTCCAGAAACTGGCAGTAGGAATGGGAGTTGAGCTTGACCCGAAAAGGCCCCACAAGCTCATCTTTGATGATACCAGCCCAAACCAGTACTCCACCTCCACCTTGCTGGCGTCTGAGTCGGACTGGAGCTCTCTGCCCTTTACCAATCCAGCCACGGGCCCATCCATCTGGCCCATCAAGACTCACTCTCATTTCATCAGTCCATAAAACCTTAGAAAAATCAGTCTTGAGATATTTCTTGGCCCAGTCTTGACGTTTCAGCTTGTGTGTCTTGTTCAGTGGTGGTCGTCTTTCAGCCTTTCTTACCTTGGCCATGTCTCTGAGTATTGCACACCTTGTGCTTTTGGTCACTCCAGTGATGTTGCAGCTCTGAAATATGGCCAAACTGGTGGCAAGTGGCATCTTGGCAGCTGCACGCTTGACTTTTCTCAGTTCATGGGCAGTTATTTTGCGCCTTGGTTTTTCCACACGCTTCTTGCGACCCTGTTGACTATTTTGAATGAAACGCTTGATTGTTCGATGATCACGCTTCAGAAGCTTTGCAATTTTAAGAGTGCTGCATCCCTCTGCAAGATATCTCACTATTTTTTACTTTTCTGAGCCTGTCAAGTCCTTCTTTTGACCCATTTTGCCAAAGGAAAGGAAGTTGCCTAATAATTATGCACACCTGATATAGGGTGTTGATGTCATTAGACCACACCCCTTCTCATTACAGAGATGCACATCACCTAATATGCTTAATTGGTAGTAGGCTTTCGAGCCTATACAGCTTGGAGTAAGACAACATGCATAAAGAGGATGATGTGGTCAAAATACTCATTTGCCTAATAATTCTGCACTCCCTGTATAATAAATTTATTAACCCCTAAACCGCTGCACTCCCGCCTCGCAAACACTATAATAAATTGTATTAACCCCTAATCTGCCCTCCCTAACATCGCCGCCACCTAACTTAAAGTATTAACCCCTAATCTGCCGACCGGACCTCGCTGCTACTATAATAAATGTATTATCCCCTAAAGCTAAGTCTAACCCTAACACCCCCCTAACATAAATATAATTTTAATCTAACAAAATAAATTAAATCTTATTAACTAAAGTATTCCTATTTAAAACTAAATACTTACCTGTAAAATAAACCCTAAACTAGCTACAATATATATAATTATATTGTAGCTATTTTAGGATTTATATTTATTTTACAGGCAACTTTGTATTTATTTTAACTAGGCACAATAGCTATTAAATAGTTATTTACTATTTAATAGCTTCCTAGTTAAAATACTTACAAAATTACCTGTAAAATAAATCCTAAGTTACAATTAAACCTAACACTACACTATCAATAAATAAATTAACTACAAGTACCTACAATTAAATAAACTAAACTAAATTACCAAAAAAAACAAACACTAAATTACAAAAAATAAAAAAAGATTACAAGAATTTTAAGCTAATTACACCTACTCTAAGCCCCCTAATAAAATAACAATGCCCCCCAAAATAAAAAAATTTCCCTACCCTAATCTAAATTAAAAAAGTTAACAGCTCTATTATCTTACCAGCCCTTGAAAGGGCTTTTTGCGGGGCATGCCCCAAAGAAATCAGCTCTTTTGCCTGTAAAAAAAACACAATACCACCCCCCAACATTACAACCCACCACCCACATACCCCTACTCTAACCCAAACCCCCCTTAAATAAACCTAACACTACCCTCCTGAAGAGTCGTCTTCACCCAACCGGGCACCGATGGACCAAAAGAAGACATCTGGAGCGGCAGAAGTCTTCATCCTATCCGGGCAGAAGAGGACATCCGGACTGGAAGACATCTTCATCCAAGCGGCATCTTCTATCTTCATCCATCCGACGAGGAGCGGCTCCATCTTCAAGACCTCCGGCGCAGAACATCCTTCTTCCCCGACGACTAGACGACGAATGAAGATTCAATCAGCCAATCAGATTTTTCCTACCTTAATTCCGATTGGCTGATAGAATCCTATCAGCCAATCGGAATTCGAGGGACGCCATCTTGGATGACGTCACTTAAAGGAACCTTCATTCGTCGTCTAGTCGTCGGGGAAGGAGGATGTTCCGCGCCGGAGGTCTTGAAGATGGAGCCGCTCCTCGTCGGATGGATGAAGATAGAAGATGCCGCTTGGATAAAGATGTCTGCCGATCTGGATGTCCTCTTCTGCCCAGATAGGATGAAGACTTCTGCCGCTCCGGATGTCTTCTTTTGGTCCATCGGTACCCGGTTGGGTGAAGACGACTCAAGGTAGGGAGATCTTCAGGGGGGTAGTGTTAGGTTTATTTAAGGGGGGTTTGGGTTAGAGTAGGGGTATGTGGGTGGTGGGTTGTAATGTTGGGGGGTGGTATTGTGTGTTTTTTTACAGGCAAAAGAGCTGATTTCTTTGGGGCATGCCCCGCAAAAAGCCCTTTTAAGGGCTGGTAAGGTAAAAGAGCTGTTAACTTTTTTAATTTAGATTAGGGTAGGGAATTTTTTTTATTTTGGGGGGCTTTGTTATTTTATTAGGGGGCTTAGAGTAGGTGTAATTAGCTTAACATTCTTGTAATCTTTTTTATTTTTTGTAATTTAGTGGGGTTTTTTTTGGTAATTTAGTTTAGTTTATTTAATTGTAGGTAATTGTAGGTACTTGTAGTTAATTTATTTAATTTATTTATTGATAGTGTAGTGTTAGGTTTAATTGTAACTTAGGTTAGCATTTATTTTACAGGTAATTTGGTAATTATTTTAACTAGGTAGCTATTAAATAGTAAATAACTATTTAATAGCTATTGTACCTAGTTAAAATAAATACAAAGTTGCCTGTAAAATAAATATATTAGGGTTTATTTTACAGGTATGTATTTAGTTTTAAATAGGAAGACTTTAGTTAATAATATTTAATTTATTTCGTTAGAATAAAATTATATTTAATTTAGGGGGGTGTTAGGGTTAGGGTTAGACTTAGCTTTAGGGGTTAATACATTTATTATAGTAGCGGCGAGGTCCGGTCGGCATATTAGGGGTTAATACTTGAAGTTAGGTGGCGGCGATGTTAGGGAGGGCAGATTAGGGGTTAATACTATTTATTATAGTGTTTGTGAGACGGGAGTGCGGCGGTTTAGGGGTTAATACATTTATTATAGTGGCGGCGAGGTCCGGTCGGCAGATTAGGGGTTAATAAGTGTAGGTAGGTAGCGGCGACGTTGGGGAAGGCAGATTAGGGGTTAATAAATCTTATGTAGGTGTCAGCGATGTTAGGGGCAGCAGATTAGGGGTACATAGCTATAATGTAGGTTGCGGCGGTGTCCGGAGCGGCAGATTAGGGGTTAATAGTGTAATGCAGGGGTCAGCGATAGTGGGGGTGGCAGATTATGGGTTAATAAGTGTAAGGTTAGGGGTGTTTAGACTCGGGTTCATGTTAGGGTGTTAGGTGCAGACTTAGAAACTGTTTCCCCATAGGAAACAATGGGGCTGTGTTAGGAACTTAAGGCTGCTTTTTTGCGGGTGTTAGTTTTTTTTTCAGGCCAAACTGCCCCATTGTTTCCTATGGGGGAATCATGCACAAGCACGTTTTTCCAGCTAGCCGCTACCGTATCAACGCTGGTATTGAGGGTTGAAGTGGCGGTAAATTCGTCTCTACGCTCCCTTTTTGGAGCCTAACGCAGCCCTTAAGAGAACTCTAAATACCAGCGTTGTCTTAAGGGTGCGCTGGAAAAAAAGCAGCGTTAGCTACGCGGGTCTTTACAGACAAAACTCTAAATCTAGGCGATAGTGTTTCTATATGTCACAAGTTGGATGTTTATCCCTGAACTCAATATCTCTTAGGATGATGCTGTTCAGGCAATGATATAGCTTTTATTCCCTTGTCCCAAGCTTTGTTGATGTCACATGCAGTGCCCTGCGGTTCCTCTCCATCTCCAGGAGGAGTGTATTTGTCTGCAGATTTTCAGCTCAGCTATCCTCTACGGTAGCTGTGGCTTGATCTGCTTTTTCTATGCTTCAGGGAAAATGCAAGAGGACATTTGCTATACTCAGATTGAAGGTTTCTGCTCTGCACAGGTTGTTTTTCTTCCTAAGTTTTGATGAGGAGAATTCACAGGTAGTTCTGTGTGTGAACTCTCAGATTCGGACAGTATAATTCCTTCATCTGATCTGAAGTGGTTTTCTTCAGCTGTATGCTTGCACACCTTGTGTACTGTTAAAGGAGGTTTTGGCTATTTAGACGACATTGATTACTCTGTCGCTGTCAACCTTTGAAGGTCTTTCCTTTTGTGAACCTGCTCATTTCAACGTGCTTTGGAATTTTACAGGAATGGGAGAGGCTAAGGATGGCTTTTCTCCCTGTATGCCGTCCTTGAAAATATTTCCTGTAGCTGAATCCATTCTCCTGCACGGTGTCCTGAGTAGAAGATATTTTCTACTATGACTCAGAGAACTTTGATACTATGGAAGGTAGTTGGTTTCTTACGGATCCTTGGATAAGCAGCTGGAGGCTTAATTGCTTATCTAGAGCACTGCCTTGTTTTTTATAGACTTGCGGTGCTTGCCGCAGGGATATTGTGACTGCCTATTGGCAGAATAAAGGGCCTCCATGTAGCTTAGCGGTACAGCCGAGGCTAAGTTCTGCTGTTGCAGTGTTAATACTTTGAGTTTTCCCCAAATTCACGCTTCTGGCGTTTCCTTTTCAAGGAGGAAACCTTGTTTGGTCTTGGTCTGACAGTATTCCTTTGACTTGTAGGTGGTAAGATGTTTTTCACTACTCATCAAGAAA